>NW_017100095.1:239684-368945 GCF_001412225.1 Nicrophorus vespilloides | reverse complement strand
TTATATAAGTTGTTGTACTTATCATGAAAACAGACTAATTTNCTTATTTTAATACTTCGTTTCGTTTCAATAGGATTTATTGCAGTTGACGTTCATTTAACGTACGTTATACATACACAAATTGTGACACTTTCAGCAAATGTAAGTTAATCGGATACTGAATTATATTTATTTCCAGGTTAATATCTACTTACACTTTGCAGGCGAATTTGGCAATATTGAATTAAAACGGAGCATACTTAATTTATTTTAATTAATCCTGATTTATTTATTTTTTCAAACAAGTTTAATACACTATTATACATCCGTGCGTATATTTGTACGTTAGTTCGATCACAATAAATAATCATGTACGTATTATCAAACGTACGTTAAATAATACCCGATTATATTCACCATTAACTAAATAATGTTCCAATTTATATAAGTTGTTGTACTCATCATGAAAACAGACTAATTTACTTATTTTAATCCTTCATTTCGTTTCAATATGATTTTTGCAGTTGACGTTCATTTAACGTACGTTATACATACACAAATTGTGACACTTTAAGCAAACGTACGTTAATCGGATACTGAATTATATTTATTTCCAGGCTAATATCTACTAACACTTTGCCGTCGGACTCGGAAATGTTGCTGTAAAACGGACTATACTTAATTGATTTTAATTAATCCTAATTTCATTTTTTTTAAAGCAAGTTTTATTCACTATTATACATCCGTACGGATATTTGTACGTTAGTTCGAGCACAATAAATAATCATGTACGTATCGTCGAACGTACGTTAAATAATGCCCGATTATATTCACCATTAACTAAATAATGTTCCAATTTATATAAGTTGTTGTACTCATCATGAAAACAGACTAATTTTCTTATTTTAATACTTCGTTTTGTTTCAATAGGATTTATTGCAGTTGACGTTCATTTAACGTACGTTATACATACACAAATTGTGACACTTTCAGCAAATGTAAGTTAATCGGATACTGAATTATATTTATTTCCAGGTTAATATCTACTTACACTTTGCCGTCGGACTCGGAAATATTGCTGTAAAACGGACTATACTTAATTGATTTTAATTAATCCTGATTTCATTTTTTTTAAACCAAGTTTCATTCACTATTATACATCCGTACGGATATTTGTACGTTAGTTCGAGCACAATAAATAATCATGTCATGCTTTAATATTTCTTTTAAATCAAGTTTAATTCACTATTATATATCCGTGCGTATATTTGCAGGTTAGTTCCATCACAATAAATAATCATGTACGTATTATCGAACGAACATTAAATGAGCTCCGATTATATAATAGAGTGCATTTATATTCCCTGTGGGTTAACTAAATAATGCTCCAATTTACTTAAGTTGTTGTTTTATGTTAACAGGCGGGGTTTAAGTAATGAGTAAATCAATATTGTTGTTTTCCTTCATTTATTGGGTTACCATTATCTATATTAGACTAGCATGGAAAGAAATCTTGTTTAATATAATATACATATTAGATATACAGGGATATATATATATTAATTTTAAAATATTTCATCTAAGGCTAAGATATTAATTATATACAATATTGCAATCAACTGACTAATTAATTTAAACAGACTAGAAAAGAAAATTGACGCGGTAATTTTGAAAATTTTATATATATATATTATACGTTTTTTTTTCTATTATATATAAACATAAATACAGTCGAGATGCATAGCATTTCCTCCGGTTGTTTGGAAAGCGAAAAGCTTCTACGAACTTGTATTTTCGGACGAACAACAACAACAACAAACAACCCAGGTGCAAATTTTACATACAGAGGATTGGATATACTTTATTACATATTTACAGGATACATTTGATTGTTTAAATGATATGTTAGTAATATGTTCTGTTTTTTTTCCTTATATAATTTCTCGAAAGGGAATTTTATAATTTTATATTTTTTACGTATTTTTTTTATATATATATTCTCAATATGGAATAGGGTGCGTAGTTTTTTTTATATTTCAGCCTAGAGGGTGGGTTTGTTGCTGTTTCTCGGCCGGGCTAAAAGGGGCCGGATCGTGACTAAGACAGGTCGAGCAGTCCTTCGATGATAGAGACAGGGGTCCGCGTGGAAAGTTCGTATCTGAAAATAAAATTATTTTATACTAATTTTTTAACTGTAACTTAAACAAACTCCTTGAAAATATTGTTATTAACATTTTTTTTTGAATTATGTAAGATTATTTGGCTCTAAGCCAACTTAATGTTAACTTACTTACTAACTAGTAAATCAAGTTAAAAAAAATAAGGCTTACTGTTAAGTATAAACATTCAACAAAGATATTATTAATTTGTCTTTGGGAATATACTGCGAATTGTATATGTTTGCCTTCTGACGTCTCATAAATCACATAAAATAATGTTTTTTGAGCTCTAGTTTTACGATTTGAAACGTCACCTGCTTCCTGCATAATGCACTTGACGCAGTTTCAGAATTAATCGAAAATAAGCTGCAAACGAACACTTTCAGCTGCAGAGAAGTTACGTATGCAGAGAAGTCGAAGTCAAGATATTACAGATTATATTAAATTATTACAAATCCGTAAAAAAAAAATAGAAAACATATTTTTACAAGGAAATGAATAAAAAAAGTACAACTAAATGCGATGTTTAACGTTACTAGGGATAATCTGTTTTTTACTGTATTTGGATAATTATGGAGGTATTGCATAAATTAAGATGGTTTAGAGTGAATTACAAAGTAAAGTAAGAATTTTCTACTCCACAAGATATTGTGTTTGCTTTTACGTTACAGCCATTATTTTATTGAATTAAAAGCATGTATTAAATCGGAATGACAAGTAGACACCTACGTCAGTTCGCGTTCAATCAAGGGAATAAAGCCTCCAAATCTGTTCGCGATATTTGCGTAATGTACTGTGAAAATGTTATGAATTAAAGGACAGCTCGTAAATTATTTTTTTTATGTATATATTTAAATTTTCTATTATTGTGTCCTCTTGTCCTCTTAATATGAGAAAAGCGGACAGGACTTATGTTAACACCCAATATATGCATTTGTGTTAATATGACATAAAGTGTATGTTTTCGTTTGATACTTTAATACTTAAGTCAAAAGGATATTAGTTCGGTAAAGCGCGAAAAGATGCAATGGGCATTTTATAGTATTTACAGAAGGTAAATGCAGAAGGTGTAACTTAACTTTGCCGTACAATCATTAAGCGGATTCCTGTTAATTACCAAAGTGTAATCAAATACATAAGTACACACTTCACATGAATAGAGCTCGAAATCAATTACTGTTACAGCTGCTATAGCAACGGAATTGCCGTTCTGTTTGGGTGTACCACCATGCATAAGCCGCTTGGCATTCACGTTGCGCAAATTTTCTGATTGCATTCAGCTCTTCGACAACAAAAGCTATACAGTATTTTTGGTAACAGGCCTGAAAACTACCCTACCTGTGGAAATGACGAAGTGCCGGTGCAGGTCTTGCCTGTACAAAAAATTTGTCCTGTCCGTGCCATCGAAGGATAATCGCGACAGGTTCCATATCCTGTGCGATAAAGATGGGATTACTTCGGTCTGCGGAGCCGACAGTGACGCATTATCCACTTGAGGTTCGGATACGCCGTCTCCGCCGCCTCCTCCTATGCCGCCGCCACCACTTCCAACTACGCCGCCGTTCGCGACTTGCATCTGTAACAGGCCATCAACAAAAATGATATAGCACAGCTATGTACCAAATCGATCATCATGAAACAGTAGATACAGAGGGACGTAACTAGATTTATACCTTTTACTTATTACAACGAAAGCAATTTCTACGGGATTTCAACCTGTTTTTTTTTATTAAAAGTTACAAACATTTATTCATCTTCTTAGTTTACTCGAATTCAAACTTTCTGTAAAATATTTTGAAAAATAATCCCATTATATTTATTCATATTATTATAATTAAAAAATATATCAATTTGTAATTCATCACAATATTGAATATTTACAAAATTATAATAAAAAATTATAGTAAATAAATAATATAAAATCAAAACTGAAAAATATTTTTTATTTTTGTAAGGAATTTATTTATTACACTTAATTTTTCACTCCTCTTCGAGAATATATTGTTACGTTTTGATATATCTCTTAAAATATTGGCATTTTCATAATAATAATCATAATTTATTGGAGAGAAAAAAAAAAGGAAACATGAAATGCATCAACATTAGTGGACAAATTAAAAATAAACAAACTCTAAATATAAATAAATAACAAATTGAAAAATATATTTTTATTTAATCAATATTTTTAAATTGTCAAAGTTAAAAATCGCTTCAAAATGTATGCAGATTAATAAACGTAATTGATATTCCTTCTTTTTTTTTTTGATGATACTTGGAGGCCACTCCTGCAAGTACAGAAGCGTAAAAGAAAAAAAATATATGCCCAATATTCTTTTCTGCCGTGAGTACACTCCGTCGGCAAATCGCGTAAGCGGTTTATATAAATTTAATCATTTAATGCAACATCAAACATGAAATACGAAACTTCTACGTATGTTACATAAACAGAATTAATGGATTGATGGGCGAAAAGGGCATTCAATTAACGAATGAAAGTGAATGCCGTTTAAGGGCTGACAGTAACCGCAATATCCCGACAATATCAAAATACCGACATTATCAAAATCCCAAAAGTAACATTAATTCCGACAGTATCTTTTATTAATTGATTTAGACTTAATCATAATAAACCTTAATAATAAGAAATGATCTAAAATTTCGATTGTCACTGAAACCGCACAAGCAACAACAACAAGAATGGCACTTGCAGCAGAGTTCTTGATTTTCCTATTTCCGGTTTCGATCAGCTGCACTTCTCTTCTATTTATAGTTCTCGTTGATATCGCCTCCATCGTTAGTGATTTCATTTGCGGACGACACGAAACATGGAAATATATCGCGTGCCGCCGCCCCCGACGCGCTTAATACATAATTAAATATTCGTGATTTCCAACTGCGATTCTGTCCGATATAGTCCATTGTTCAAGTGTATTTAGACTTTTCATTACGACACTAAAAACACGCGCGCCCGTTTTTATTACCCCCCCACCCTCTATCAATATTTAATAGGACCTAATGAAATTCTACTCCAAACTTCCCGTCCCGCGAATAGACATCTATATAAATAGAGACAAACACACATAACTGAATAAAAAAATATGAAACAATAAAAACGACAATAAAATTTCTCCCCTCAATGATTTCACGAATTCACACACTAAGTAACATCATAATATGCGAGCAAATCCAAAGTACATCCAACATTTTATAATATAAGTTTTTTGCCATTATTAATGTCTTTACAAATTGGAAACATTCTAGCGTGTAGAAGAAATATATTTTTTTTTATAATTTATTAACAAATCAATCTATCTTTATGACAACAAGCTTTAAAAGAGAAAAAAGGACAATTATATTATATATGTGAAGTGGGGTTGCTGTACCATCTTCATTACGTCCATTTAATTATCCTATGTTTTCTCTTATTCACCCATTTGTGAAGCTTGTTATTATAAAGATAGATAGCTTTATAAATAAATTCAAATTAATTTAAAAAAAGTCGATAGATATTTGATCCAAATTAGTGCTAATAAACTCATTTTTAAATAAATTAAAAAATATTTACAATAATTGCAATTATTTCATAAAATTCTATGAAAGAGAAAATAAATTAAAATTTTAAGAACGGCGATAATAAAATTTGATTTTTTACTAGTGGGGTTGAAGTGCTTATGAATAAGCCGTGACTGTGTAGAGACGTGTATCAAATGACTGCTGTAAAATTTTCAGGTAGAACGTGCATTTAATGACCTTGAGAGAGCCAACTAAAGAAAACAAACATTGTTTCTTGAAACCATAAAAAAGAGTAAAACATAACTGAAACGCATAAAGCGAAAGAAATAAGTTGATTTACGATTTTATGAAACCGCTTCATATACCAAAATTGTTTAGCTGAATTTCTCTGAGAACGTATAAGAATCTAATAAGAAAGTACACACTTGTAAGTCACGACTATTCGAAACGTATAAAGCTAAAGAAATAAGTTGATTTAGGATTCTTATTGATAAAAAATATTTTCCGGACTATAAGACGCACCTTTTATAATTAATATTTATTTATTTATCAAAATTACATAAATTATTAAGTATGAAAAGCATATGCAAAATATGAATTATTAATAATAAAAAAAAGATATTGATGGAATCAATTGTTACATTGCCATAAAAATAATGTTTATATTAACATCAGTCTTTTCACCTTCTTAAAATTATTTACTTTAAAGATTAGTTTTTATTTAAACATATTTATTAATCAATTGGAAGATCATTAAATTAATAAATATTAAATGTCTCTACTTTGGTAATGAATTTTATCCTATTGGTTTTATGACTGTTTTCTATTCCCATGTGCGTTTATTTGCACATTTCATATATTTTAACACTATACGCCCATCCTTAAGTAAAGCGTCGCTAATCTTAAGCAGTGTGGACGCACCAGTACATCAATGTTAGAACGTGAGAACTCTCATGTAGATGCAAATATTATTGCCAATCAACAAAAAAAAAGCTCATATGTGTATTGCGTTTAAACCGGTTTATAAGCGAAGCAGAAGTATTTTTACGTCAATTCGTGGCAGCCGTTGCAATATGGATCCATCACCGCACACCCGAGACTAAACAACAACAACAAAAATCGTAAACAGCACGCGTTGAATAAGCTCACAGGAAGGCAGAAACGTATAAAACCAAGCAATATGAATTGTGGCTTTTATTTGCTTTTCAAAAATAAATCTCATCAACTCCTTCGAAAATGAAAATATACAATCATAAGGCAACCCATTTTAACGACGTACTTCCACACGTTTCAGAAGGATTATGCAACGTCGTATATAATGCATTTTTCTTGAACGAAATAAAGCTCGATTCGGATCTATTTTAGTATGCAAGACTTAGAAATTACACATTTTCATTTCATTTTCAAACGATTGTAAAGTTAATTTACATTTGATTTTTTTTTATTCATATTGTTACAAAATAAATTATAGATGAAAGATTATTAATTATTACGTAAGTATTTACTTAAAACGTCTTTCTTGATATTTGAAGAACTTTCAGGATGGTTTTTGGTGTTAAGACAGTTATTATTAATCTTGTTTGATCAGGATAATGCAATTTTGTGCTTTATTTTAGATAAAAAATATTTTTTGTAAATTTAATGTTTAGTGTTAAACAACATAAATGTATGAAATTACTTTTAGTTAATCAGGATAATTCCATTAATGATAATTATAATTGCAATTCCTTTAAGTGTCTTTATTCAACAGACAAATTAGTTATTTCCTATCTATCGCATGCAAATTTTAATGAAATTTTGAAAATTTTTCACATTTTTTTTTTCATAAGAATAATTAATTGCTTGACAAAATTAATCAGATAATTAATTTACATTGCAATTGACCAGAATAGTTGGTACAAAGCAATTACATTTCCCTTAAGTAAAAGGATACTTAACGGAGAAAGAAAATCTTCTTACTTTACTAATTTTTATATGTAGCATTACCTACTTGTAAATTTTAATTGAATACTGCTGTTTTGCACGTGAAAAGATTAATATTTCCATTACCAGGAAATGCTAATTAAAATGTTATTAAAAGAAATCGGCTGTGCTTTTTTTGTAATTCGAGCGCGAGGGATGCTTTTTTTTCAACCCCCTGTCCCTTCAACCCCTCGCACTCTTTATCTCTTTCTCTATCGCTGTATCTTGCGAAATCACAGACGTTCAGCGCTAAATACATTTCATGAATATTAAATGAGTGCTCGAGGGCTGCCGTCCTCGAAGGGCAAAATAAAGCTCCGCGATTTACTTGCAAATATTTAGGCTACCTAAGCGTAGCCTCGTCCTTTCCACTGATATTGTTATTAAAGGCAACTAAATGTGCGTTCTTTGTAAATAGCATAATATCCTTAGTCAATGGCTTATACGCTTGGTGAGCATGGAAACGCGCCGGGACGGTCCCTAAGGGCCCCCGTCATATGGGATTACACCAATATTGTATTACCACCCTCAAATCCCTTATGCACGTCCATACGCGTCGAAATCGTAATTATTTCCATTGCGTCTATCTCTCTCTCTATATAGATGCACGCGAAAAAGAAGTGATACCATGAAGCGAGGAAAATTAGGAAGAAAAATGGTTCGCTAATAACGAGGTCCAAAGAAAATGTCACGTCGATTCCGCTGCGCCAATGACACACTGTAACTACATTTCCCTTAAGTGTCGTTACGTCAAAAGAACAAAGCGAACTTTACAACAAAAAAAGTAAAAATAAAACTCTCCTATTTTATTAAGGGATAAAAATCCCTACGAATTATCTAATCTTCCGTTCCCCAGCTCTAACTAATTTCCAGAGCTGGATGATTTTTCAGAGCATAAACTTTAGTATCCTGAATTCGGATGTCGTCGAAAGTAACTACGTTCATTGCAATCGCAATTTATCAATTGTTCCCTCATACCAAGGCCAAATTTGTTCACGGCCCTCCGGGTCGTGAACCTCTCTTCAAATCTCTCTCTTTCGTTCATTTATTTATTTTCTTTTTAATTTTTATTTATTTTTTTTAAACTCTTTATGTTATTTCTCCAGATGAATATCTGTAATTTACCTATTGGAAAATATAAATCACAGCTGAAGGTCAAGTGGTTAAAATTACTTCAGCCGTTGGGTTGTTGAGCTATTGAGCAGTAAATTGATCGTCTGCTTGGCCTTCTAATCGAGTTTAGTGTGCAGTTAAATGCACCACTGTTTCAATTTGGAAATATTTCATTTACATCTATGTAACATATACAAAATACTCCCCCTTAACAATCAAATTGGGAAACACTAGTATAAACACTTTAAATATCCTTCAAGTTATTATTATGTGGAAATAATTGAAGGACTCTCCTCTCGATGCTAGAAACAATTGTTATAAACTACAATCCTCTTCGATTTTGCACAGAAGCTCTTTCAAGTGAAAACTTTCAAGTATATTATTTTGTGATTAAAATTACTATTGAAACGAACTAAGTCTTTTGACCGCACATACACGCTTTGTAAAATATACAATGTTTCTGTTGTTACCACTAATGTTGTTAATTACATTAATTACTTCATTCAATTACGCTCAATCCAAAGGTGTAGTAATACTAATAAATACTTTTTACTACATTTGTATTATGAATGAAATAAGTTAAATTTTGTCGAAAAAAAAAACAATAAATTTAATTGGCAATAGTATTACCGAATTCGTTTCAATTTGTATTAGAATTATAATGAAATTGAGTTCTGTATTATTCATTAAAATAAAATAAGGCATTTAAAGAATAAAAGTTACATTTAAATAATATAATTTATTAATGAATAAATGATTTTTTTTATAAAATTAGAAATTAAATATTAGAAAGTAGAATTTAATGAAAATTACAAATTACATCTGGATTTTATTTGTGAAAGAAATTAACTATTCAAAGGCATGTACGTTTAATAAAAATAGCAATAATTCAGTATAACTCCATATTATTTTTAAAATTCGAACGCAGTCTGCGTGAGTAATATCATTATACACAACATTCATTATTCAGTTTGAACGATTTACATCTATTCGCTTTTTTTTAGCTAACTATAACAATACAAAACGTTTCCATAATTTACAAAGTTTTATATCCATACTTTTCTTAATTGTTGCAATAAAGATTATTATTATTTATTACTTACATAAAATTTCAACATTATTAGTTATTCTTTCGATATTAAAAAAAAATATCCTGCATTTAAAATGAAAGATATTATAGTTTTATTAAGAATAATTTAATTTTCAATGTTAATAGTAAATATTTTTTGTAAATGCAATACGAAATAGAATCAATTGAATAGAAATTCAATAGAAATTCTCTTGATTAACCATCATTCAAATATAGAATCAACGGTCACCCCACTTCGCTGTAAGAGAAAGAAAACAATAAATGCGTCTTACATTAAATTGTCATTGAGACGAATACGACACGATACGACAATAATTCAATTAAGCTTTATATAATATTTGAAACGTAACTGCACTCTGCGCATTACAAATTTCGACCTATCTTCGTGCATTTACACTCAATTGAAACATTGCATTATGCAATTGTCCGTGGCCATTTTAAAATCAAAGCTTTTAAAATGTCCGAATCCTTTGGACTCGAGCGAGCTCGTTCCTTCCAGTAGTCTATATATATATGCATATATGTTACAATTCGCATTTGCACTGGATTACTCATTCAAGTGCGAGGCTTGGCCAAGTGTGGTTCGACGCTATTTGTCATTCAACGTTCAGAGTTTACCGTGAAAGGTACTATGGCTTCTACGAGCAGCGATAGACCAGCCTCTCCACCGGTAGGGAAAGCAATTTAATTAAGTTACACTTATCATACTTATATTTTATTACAGTTGTCTCAATCTATGATTGAAGATGATGAACTGTTTGGGAGATATTTGATGAATAAAATAAAAATGGTAAATGCGCGTTACAAGACCTTCCTGAAAGTCATGATTCTGGAAATGCTTGTCAGTACGTCTAAGAATATGCAGTTTCTTAGTTCGATTGAGGAAGTCTCTTATGAGGATTCTGCTCCTACTAACGAACTGCAACAAAATGACGACGAACAACCTAATTTGCTCAATCCGGATGCGACGGAGACTTTAATTCCATCAGCGAGAAATGACTATACAATAAACTTAGAAGTGACCAGTTCTAAAGAAGATCCGCTTGCTCAAAATGAGGAACAATCCAGTTCGAGGATTGTAGTAAAAACTACTTTAGCGAGTGCTCCACCTGATCCACCGGGTTCCCAGGATAGTAACCAAGAAATTGATGATGCAAACAATAGATCGCAGATGCCAAGCACTAGGAGGACTTGTAACAGAGACCACGTCTCACCATACATGCAAGATATGTTGAGACAAAACAGATACAAGAAGGTAATGTACAAATTTGTTTTTAATTAACGAAAATTGCAATTTGTTTAAACGATTTTTTCTTTAAATTATTATTAAGGTGACTTCTGAGAATTTGGAATTGCATATTGGAGCGCATTCCTCCAGGACTTTTAGGATAGAGAAGATGGGTGGACGGACTATGGTTTATGAAAGACTTCGTGGGCCGGAGTATCTCCATAGAGAGCAAACAGGACTTGGACCATCTTTCAGGCGTTTACCACTTGTACCTGACGATGACGACGACGAGGAAATGGTTTGGCCAACATTGGAAGATGATCCTGACCTTAAGCGATTTTGGGACGATTTGAAGAAACTATAATCAACGCACAATTTTTTATCACTTATTATATTATATTTAATTACGTCTATCTTTATTTCAGTTTACTTTATAATCTATATATGTATCAATTTACCGAATTATTACAACTATGCTTAAATAAATAAACTATTTTTAAACAATAAACGAATTTATTTATATATTTCCATTCCATTTCCAACACTAAAAATGTTTGCAGAATCAAATGCTTTTACAATAATTCTATAAAAAATATAATTGCAGAGGAAAATTTTGAGTTTTGATAATGAATGAAAGTATTACGAGAAAACAAAAAAAGAATAATGCAATCATTTTATAATGATGTATTTGTAAAGTCTTATCGTTTTACAATTTTAATAGATTGCAAGAAATATGCAATAAAAGAAATCATTCAAAATTATCACCCTTTGTTCCAACGCTATCTTTGTTTGTTTTCTTAAGTATTGTGGCGATATGATTAGCTGCGTTGAACGTAATTGGTTCACACGAAGAAAAGCAAACTAATGAATTTTCTCTCTCTCTCTGATTTATTTCTTACCAAATATCGAAATGTAAGCAAACTCGTTGAATCAGTCGCCTCGAAAAAAGCCATTATGCTTTTATTTGTTTTTTATCTGCTCTTATATTGTTTACAGCGGATTTTCTTACCACAGCAAAGTTGATCGATGTTGACATTAATTGGACAGGCTTGCACATGGGAATAAATTTAAATAAAAACCAATACAATACATTTATGGATTTGAAAATGGTAACAACAAAAATTTCCATTATTCGCTTGAACTAAATTATTATTATTTTACAACTATTGAATTTTGTAAGAAATAAGAAATTGTTGCGATTTCATTATAAATTCCGGGTACCGACGGACAACTACGGTATGTATATTAAACTTAGAATTGGGGCGTGTCCCATTATATAAAAATACCTTTTTTTTTCTTCTATAAAATTGTTTCATAATTCGGGTGCGTCTTATAGCCCAGTATATACTATCATATAAAATAAATATTTATAATCAATATTTCTAATAATCATCTCATCACTTGAACGTGATTTTTAGGTTAGTGTTAATATTATTCTTATAAAATTACTTGCATAGTTCACAGATTATGTAATTGAATTATTACATTATACGTTTATAGAAAACACGAAAAATATGCTTCCACTCATAATATTAGATTATATTGTTATTTAACGCATTTTTTTTCTATTTTAACCTAAAATTTTATATTAATGTTTTTATTCTCTTTTATTAAATTCTATAAGAAAAAGCATGAGATAATCATACATACATACATAATCAAATATTTAGGGCAGGACAGGATTTTTTTTCAAGATCGGTTTTATAATGCGATTTTCATTCCGTATTTAAAAGTTCTCCGTCGGATCATAACATCCACTGTTTCATGTAAATAAATGGACTTAGAACTATACAATAATACATTTTATTCATATAAAGAAAAGGTGTGCGTCTTATAGTCCAATGTAATTATTTTGTCCAAAAAAATAGGTAAAAATAATGACTAACTATTTTTTTATTGTGTTTTCGGAAAGTTTATTGCAATCCCTATTGTTTGTTTCAGATTAACGAAATGTAAGCAAACTCGTGGAAATTTTTACTTTCCCATGCTTAAAAATTGTCGTTATTTTTTACTAGTTCTTTATCAATTGTTTACAAGATCTTTTGTTCCAGCAGCAAATTTTATCACTGTTCACAATAATTAATGAAGCCAATACGATACGTTTCCGGCTTGGGAACGATTAAAAGCTTAACTGTTATTTAAATTTTCTAAATAGCTTTTTTCCAATTTTATATTCGCTATTTTTTTTAATAATTGGGGTGCGTCTTATGATCCGGTGTATCTAAAAGTCTGTTGTAAACAACAATATTTCCAACATGATTTGTACTATACTATCAATGTAATTTTGGTCCTTTTAACGAAGTCGTTTTACTTAGAAGAATAGTTAAAAGAATGAGAACTTATGTAAATAATTGGTAAATATATTTGAAGAACAAATTATTTTGTTCGTTTACGTCTGTTTTCACACGCTTTTTCGGTAGTTATCATCCCCTATTTTTTATTCAGTAGATTTAAAATATTTAAATTAAATGCTAATATTCATGAATCATGTATATAATCATCTAAGTTTGTTTACAAATGGAAATTCTTATATAACACGTAATTTTTAAGAAGAGAAAACAATAATATCAATAGGTTATTGTGAATATTATTGTTATCAGAATTGGAGTGAAGGAGTGGGGATCCAGGTTTGGCCATTTAACAGCGGGATCGCAGCAAGTGCACATTCGTTGCTTTTGTAATTCAGTGTTACAGTTCCTCTGAGCGAAGAACGATGGCGACGAACAGCGATTTCGCGAACTATGCTCAGGTAGGAGGAGGATTGATACTCGGATAAGTTGGTTACTTAATATTGTGCATTTCCTTTTCAGATCAAACGCAATGTTATAGCAGATGATAAGTTCTTCAAAAATTACATAATTAAAAAAATGAAAAGTGTCAACAGGAATATTAACATTTATTTGAAAACCAAAATAATTGATGTACATTTGGGAATAATAAAATACTTTGATCTACTAGAAAAATGTGCACCAGATGATGAATCATCTCGAAGAAGAGACAATGGATCGACGCAAGACAATGATAGTGCTAATGAAGATAGTGACGGCAGTGATTGCGAGGCATCTAAAGGCAATAATGAGATATCCGAAAATAATGATCAACTATCTGAAGATGGTGATGAATTATCAGAAGATGATGATCAAGTATATAAGGACAGTAATCGCGATTGCGCACCTACTGACAGTAATCAAATATCTGAAGATAATCATAAAATATTTGATGATAATGTTCAAGTATCTAAAGATGACAATAAATCAGATAAAGTCAGTGAAACTAATAATAACAATAATACAAGAACGCCGAATTCAGAATATGCAAGTGAAAACCAAAGTGGAGATGAATCTTGTGCTATGCTGTTCAGACTTCCCAAACAGCCGACATCCGATCAACAGGAAAATACCGAACACAATATACCCGATAGACGCGTCAAGGTAAGAGAGATCTGTTAGTTATCCGGTATTATTTTTTTAATAAAATTGTATTTTAGTTATTATATGCGCTCTTGTTAAACGATGATTACTTTGGAAAGTTTTTAATGGGAATGATTAAACATATCGATCCGAAATATAAGAAATTTGCGAAGGCTGTTCTTTTTGATGCGGTCTTAAGCTCATTGCATTATATTCATGTCTTAAATGCACAAGAGGCATTTTTTACACCAGACTTCGATGAAAGTCGTGCTTCAACAAGTAACGATGAACCTTACCACTATGTATACGTAAGTCATTCATAATATAATTGGTTACGTGATTTTTTACAAGAGCTTATACAACTTGAATTCTGGTACCAATTTTGTTTACCATTCTTTCAGAATCCATCAAACATTAGCTATGACAAAAACGATATTGTGAAGTACAAGATAAGTCATATGTTCATAGATGATAATGATGAAAGTTCTTCAAAATCATCACAAGTCAGTGATAATGAAGATGCTTTTGATTTGAACTTAGAAAGCATCCTACAGGAAAGTGATTTGCTATCAATTGTACTTAATCCTATGACACTTGATGATTTTGATAACATCGAAAAAATTGACGATTCAGGTCCAGACATAGATTTAACCAGCAGCGATGAACAGTTCTCACCTGGTGATTGTTTTGAAGTAAGTTCTTATAAACAAATCATATTACTTAGATTAAAATCCTATAATTCCGGGGAGTGTAATTCAACTATGTAGTTATAAAGGGAATTGTAGAAATGTACGTAGATTTTAAGCGAAACGAGCATTGCAGGTACCTACGTGCGAAGACATTGTAGAATTTCATGCTTCGACATATAGCGTTCATCAGGAATCGCCCAACCAAGATGAATCTCGTGCTTCTGAAAACAGCATTAATCTAGAATTGGCCAATCTTCTTGAAAATAGATCGAAAAGTAGGAAAGACTCATTATCATCTGATGATGCCGAGTTGGTAGGATATTATTATTGTATCAAATTATATAGTAATTAGCAAAGGAATGTAACTGTTATTAAGGATAACGCGATTTTTGATAACAATTTCAAAACTATCATGCTTGAATAATTATTAAACACATCAATTCTATATATTTGCAGCTAGCATTATTGGTACCAACATGCGAAGACATAGAAGAATTTCGTGCTTCGATAAATAGCTTTCTTCGGGCATCGCCCAACCTCTGTGAAAATGAATCGACAAGAAGAGACTCATCATCATTTGATTTTTGCGAATTGGTAGGTTGTTGTTATTATTCTACCAAATTATATAGTAATTAGCAAAGGAATGCAACTGTTATTAAGGATAACACGAATTTTGATAACACTTTCTAAACTATCATGGTTGAACAAATATGAATCATATCAATTGTATGTATTTGCAGCTATCATTACACCTACCTACATGTGAAGAGCAGGATGAGTCTCGTGCTTCTAGAAACAGCGTTCATCTAGAATCGTCCAATCCTCTTGAAAAAGGATCGAAAAGTAGGAAAGGCTCATCTTTTGATGATTTGGAGCTGGTATGTTCTTATTATTGTACCAAATTGTATATTAAGTGGCAAAGAATGCAACTGTTATTAGGAATAGCTCGAATTTTGATAACCCCCTCTTTAAACTATAATGAGTGAATAAATATGAATCATATCAATGTTGTGTAGTTGCAGCTGTCATTACAGGTAACTACGTGCGAAGAGAAGGACGATCCTCGTGTGTCTACAAGCAGCGTTCATATAGCATCGCGAAACACTTGTGAAAAAGGATCGAAAGGAAGAATAGACTTATCATTATCTGACGATTCTGAGTTGGTAAGTTATTATTATTGTACTAAATTATATGTAACTAGTGAAGGAATGCAACTATTATAAGGGATAACTCGAATTTTGATAACCCTTTCCAAACTATTATGGTAGAATATGAGTTACACCAATTTTATGTAATTGCATCTATTATTATAGGTACCTGAAGACATGGATAAATCTCGTCCTTTAAGAAATAGCGTTCATCGGGTATCGCCCAACCCTTCTGAAAAAGTATCTAAAAGAAGAAGGAACTCTTCATCATCATCCGATGATTTCGAGTTGGTAGGTTCTTACAATTGTTATTATCATAGATCAATAAAACTTAATCACATCAATGTTGTTATTTGCAGCAAGCATTACAGACATCTACGGGCGTTGTCTCGGATGATCCTCCTGCTTTGACAGACAGGTTTCAACATGAATCACAAATTCAAAGTGCAAAAGGATTAAAAAGAAAGAGAGACTTGGGATTTGATAATTGTGACGAGGTAAGTTTCTATTGTATCAAATTATTTACTTTCCAAATAGGAGTCAATAAATATTAATTGCAAAACTATAGATACATCAAATTAAACTAATTTTATGTTATTTGCAGCAAGAGACACCTAGGAGCATATTGAATCAACCTCGTGCTTTGACAAGTGGACTTCGGCCGGAAACACCCATCCCACGTGTGAGTAGACAAAAAGCAGAAACTAATCTATTTATGTTATTTGCAGCAACCTTTACAGGTACCAAAAACTCGCAGAACATTGGAACAACCTCGTCCTTCTACCAGCGAACTTCAGTGGGAATCTTACATCCCATGTGTAAGTAATATACCAAAGTAGATATTAGCAAAGACATTAGTAATGACTCGAAATCAATTTAGAAGCATGAATTAAATCTATTTTGTATTAATTGGACCGACCATTACAGATGCCTACGATTCGTAGTACATTGGACCAACCTCATGCTTCTACCAGCGGACTTCAGCGGGAATCGATCATCCAATGTGTAAGTAAATTAAAATGAAATAGAAATTCAACATCTGATGATTGCGTTGAAGTATGTTTTTCTCAATATATCAAACTAAATTGCAAAAACTTTCACAATGACTTGAATTTTATATTAATTGACGCGTCCTTTATAGATACCTACGATCCGTAATACATTGGATCAACCTTGTGCTTCTACAAGCGGTCTTCAGCGGGAATCGTTCATCCCATGCGTAAGTAGAACAAATGAAGTAGAAATTTATCATCTGATGATTGCACTAATGTACTATTTTCTTAATATACCATCTGGATAATATCAAAAGCAATAGTAATGACTCAAATTTTATGAAATTCTTTCAAACTATCAGCTATCATTCAATACATACAATAAAATCAATTTTATATTAAATAAAGCGACCTTTACAGATATCCAGGACCCGTAGTACATTCGATCTATCTCGTGCTTCTACCAGCGAACTTCCGTGGGAATCTTACATCCCATGTGTAAGTAATATACCAAAGTAGATATTAGCAAAGATATTAGTAATGACTCGAAATCAATTTAGAAGCTTTGAATTAAATCTATTTTGTATTAATTGGACCGACCTTTACAGATGCCTACGATTCGTAGTACATTGGACCAACCTCGTGCTTCTACCAGCGGTCTTCAGCTGGAATCGCCCACCCCATGTGTAAGTAGATAAAAAAATAAGTAGAATAACTCGATTTTTTAAACCCTTTCAAACTATCATACTTTAATAAATAATCCCATTAATGTAGATGTTTTCAATAAAATTATTTGTATGTTAATTGGAGCGATCTTTACAGATACCACCGATTCGTAGTATATGGGACCAACCTCGTGCTTTTACAGGCGGTCTTCAACGGGAATCGTCCATCCCTTGTGTAAGTATATCAAAAAAAGTAGAAATTTTATGAAACCTATTCAAACTACCATATTCAATAAATAATCCCAACAATGTAGATGCTTTGAATAAAATCAATTTTATTTTAATTGAAGCAACCTTTACAGTTACCTACGATTCGTACATTGGATCAACCTCGTGCTTCTACAAGCGGTCTTCAACGGGAATCGTCCGTCCTACGTGTAAGTAAATCAAAAAAAGTTGAAATTTTATTGAATGTATTCAAACGATTAGCATTTAATAAATAATCCAAACAATGTAGATGATTTAAGTAAAATCAATTTTATTTTAATTGAAGCGACTTTTACAGTTACCTACGATTCGTAGTACATTGGATCAACCTCGTGCTTCTACAATCGGTCTTCAACGGGAATCGCCCATACCATGTGTAAGTAGATCAAAAAAGTAGCAACTCTTTATCTGATGATTGCATTATTAATATACCAAACTTGATAACAGTTACAACGTTAACAATGACCCGAATTTTATTAAATCTATATAAACTATCAGCATTCAATAAATAGTAGAATCAATTTAGATGCTTTTAATAAAATTAATTTTATATTAATTGTATCGACCTTTATAGATACCTATGATCCGAAATACATTGGATCAACCTCGTGCTTCTATCAGTGGACTTCAGCGGGAATCATCCACCCCTTACGTAAGTAGAACAAAGAGATGAACTTATGTTATTCAGGAGACATATTTTCTGAATATCATCAAATTAACTGGCTTAGTGATAACTTGAATTTTGTTAAAACCTTTCCTAATATCAATTTAATATGAATGACAATTTAATTGTAGCGAGCTTTACAGACATCTACAAGCCGTAACATCTTAGATCAACCTCGTGCATCTACCAGCGGTCTTCATCTGAGATCGACCATCACACGTGAAAGAAACACAAGAAGAATGAGCGACTCTTCATCTGATGATTCAATTGGGGTAAGTTCTTTTTATTGTATCATATTATGAAAGGGGTACTGTCATCATTTAAGTAGTTGTCAAGATTAGATTGTAGAATTAAGGTGTTTCGAATTTTTATAATATCTAAACTTACAGGAGCCATCAAATATGAGCCGCATTAGTGACAACAATGTTTCAAATAAATCCGAAAATACAAATGATAATTTGAAATGTCCAAAACAAACATTTTCTTTGCAACGAAACATAAATACACCAATTCAAAAGGTTAAACCCATCCCAAGCACATCGAGACCTTGTAATTCCATTCCAGTAAGTTCTACTCAAATGAAATAAGTTAAATTGTGTATAATTGTACTTTATACACAAGCAAATATTAAATGTACATTGATTTATTCCATTATTACAGGTTTTAAGAAATTGGTTAGATACAGGATTACATAGGAACCAGTTACAACGCAATGTATTGACAACTGATGAGATCTTGGAACGTCTTAACATGTCGAGCAACTATCTTAATTCTAATTCTACGGTTGATGATAATTTGGTAAGTTTTTTTTTATTATACCAAATTAAATACTTCAAATGTTCTTGTGATACCTCAAATTTTTAAAACTTTCTTTTTGAAATTTCAGGACAATGCCACACAAACAAATATTGTTCATGATACTAATTTAATTGTTATTAGCAGCTCTAGTAGTGAAAATAATGATGAAACACAAGAAAATATTTCACATAACTCTATGTTAGAAAATCCAGAAATAAATCCTTGTGTTTCGAATGAACGTATCGATCAAAGTGAACGAGAAGAGATAAAATCTTTTACACTTCCTTTGGCTTTTGGTCGTAATAATAACAGACCAAAGAATATTGCAGTAGTTGCTCCGATGCCTCGACCGCCATGTCGCACTGAAAACGATTCAGAAGACTACTTTTATGAAAATAGCAGTATCGAAGATTCGTCAGACGATGATGATGATGATAATAATGATAATGATGATAATGATGATAATGATGACAATGATGATGATGATGATAATGATGATAATGATGATAATGATGATGATGATGATCATGATGATGATCATGATGATGATCATGATGTTGATCATGATGATGATCATGGTGATGATGATGATCATGATAACAATTTCGTTGATGAAAACAATGAAGTACATAATCTAAATGGTGTAATGATAGCATACCGATCAGCATCTTCAACATATCCCCCATTCGAGCATGAGTCCAATTTAGTAGATTATAACGATCATTATTCCAGAATCAATAATCTGGATAATATCGTTTTTTATCAGAGAAGTAATAATCCAAGCATGTGTTACGCTTTAAGTGAGAATGTCCAGCAATCATTACGCCGTGCAATCATAAACCAAAGACAAGAATCTGCATCTACGACATCTACTACGGACAATCCTCTATTGTATCAGAGCAGATACGATGATGACTCTAGGCCTGGTAATATTACAATGCCTATGAATCAAATCGGCGAAAGCCCAGATGATTCTACCGACTCTGAAGAGTCTAGTTCAATTTTATTGACTCCGTTGAGTAGAACTCAGAACAATGGATCAGAGACTATTGATATTTTTCAAGGCATTTACAGTAATGAAAATGGACCAGACAATCAAATAGTGATTACTGTTCAAGGATTCACAGATAACTCTGACGAAGCGCGTTCCAGAAGAACTTTTTGGTCCAACGCAAGACATCCTTATGGGAAATCTATGGAAAATTATATTAGGAATCGCAATCGCCAACAGGTAGGATTAACTGATAAATGTATATTATTTTTTTTAACATTCACGGCCCTTAGTCTGCCACTGTCAATAAATATATATCAAACATAACTAATGGTTGCCTAACTATTGTATAAATAAATATAATTCTGGTCACAGGCATCCAGTTCCAGTGGAAACCACCGATATGATAATCAAGAGCCAACAAGTTCAGAATTTGAAAATGTATACGGAGACAAACGAATGCCTAGAAAATTTTCCGATACTCTTCCACGTCATTTAAGACCCTGTGAATCTAGTGATTCGAGCGACGATGATACTTAACCGAGGAGACAATCTTAAAAACCATCATCCGACAGAGGTGATACCACGTAAACATTTGTTTACCTGCAATTATTTGAAAACAAAAGTTTTATTTATTTATTATTTTATACATTATTAGACGCAACTTTACGTATTCTTTTTTGTTAAACAAATATACTTTTCTATGTCTATACTAATTCAATAACAATTGTATTCATTAGATCAACTATATGTATTTGTATATAAGTACAACCTGAAGTTATGCTCAGTTTAAATAGGTATATTATTGTCGAGAAATCATTTTAATTGAAACACGACATGTAATATTCGTTAAAATGGAAATGGAAAGGTTGAAAGACTTTTGAGTTCTGCATACTTTTTTTGAACAAAGAAAAATTATTCTCTCACCAAATGTAATTACATGAAATATAAATATTGTAAATAACTGTAAAACTTATACATAATTTGTATTTACCAAGCTTTAACATTTAACAAGTATAATTATTTGTTTTTCTTTTAATATAATCTTTACATTTCTGTAGGTATATGTCATTTTTTTTTATCAGATGTACCAACTATATACTAACATAATATAATAAAAATAGCTTGTTTTATTACTAATAAAATTATATTTTATAGGTGTTTTGGTTTACAAATGAATAGTTAATAAAATGATTAGAAGGCATTTTTATATTTGTATTATTGTATAAATCTTGAAACACATATCTCCAATAATTAAAATGAATGAATGCAATATGAGGAGCTGCTGTTGATACGTTACGCGTTGTATGAAATCATGTTATCAGATAAATTTCTACGAGAATCACGTTATATAAAAAGTGTAGATATGTTTTATGAAATATGCGAAATGGATTTGGTTGTCCAATGATAGAAGCATTGATGGTTATCATGAAAAATATATCTATACAGCTGTGGATATGCATGGATAGTTGGAGTAAAATCTCAGAAAATATAAAATATGTATGTTGATTTGACTGACTTCCAAAAGCTTTTGTAGGAATGCAAGGATCGATGTGAACTATTTGAAAGTTTTTGTAAGATGCTAGATGTGTGCCACTTATTATTAGGCGATGTCAAAGTTGAATCTATTCCATTTGCACAGTGCCTTCGGCCCTTTTTTGAAGAGAACTTTTGCTATGTAGAAGCACGGATCCTTCGCCGGAGCGAGAAAGAAATTGTAATAGACCATTAGTTGCGAGTATAATAAAATAAATACACATTCCAAGTTAAATGAGTTCTTATCCCGCCGGGAGTTCACAGCTCTAAGCAAGCGAACAAATGCGTCCCGACGGCGACATAGAAATACTCGATACCCGGCACTGATTTTGTACATGATTGCTTTTTTATATCGCAAACAGGACACGTACAGATACAGGATAACGGGGCCATTCGGAGCGACGTTAAATGTGTTTGTTTTGGCTCGTTTCCTTCAGGAGTAATGCCGGCTGATACCATGTGATAATTCTGACGTTTTCCCCCGAAATTTCGCTGCTTGTCTCTACATCTCCGATGTATGTTTCCAACCACCACTACCACCCACCTTCATTTCATTTTCTTTCTCTCTATTCCTTCAGCATCTTCCCTTCTTTTTTTTTAAACCACCCCCCTTTACAGCGGTGGGGATGTGGGAATCCCCCCGGATTCACGGCCTCTCAATGGCGCGCAGTGCGGCCGCAGACATCCCCCCAATTGGCGCACCGACCTCCGGGGGGATCGCTATTGATTCTATAATATGATTGTATAAACAGGGACACCCGCCTACACAATATGTGCCGCAAAATCATGAAATAATCTGCTGTTCTGTTCTCTTTTTTTTTGTAACATCTAAATCAGTAGTCTACAAAATCCATTTTTATGTTTTGGGAAACCTCTATCAGCAGAGAAAATACTTATGATCTGCTGTTCTTTTATCTTTTTCTTGATCTAAATTAAAAGGTCTGCAAAATTTTTCGGTACCTTTAAAATTATTTTATAAATTAATGGTTTTATCATTATTTTTTTTTAATTTCATTAAAGTTCTAATTGATGGACACGGCACAAAGCAATTTATCTATTTTTTTATGTATGCAAATATTAAATTGTGCTTTTTTTACTGTTGCAATAAAGATTATATATATTTAATTCTTATATAAAAATATATCTTTTTAAAACGAACTTATTTAAATTTAAATCTATGTTGAAAAAAAAACATTGCCTCACTGTTTAGTGATGATTGTTGTTATGTTATATCGAATAATCTGATACTGATAATTAAAAGATGTTAGAGAGTAATGACTTCGTTTAATTAATTACTAACAATAATTAGCTTTGAGAGAGGATAATCTGTTGAGAGTATTATAAGAAATGCTTGGAATGAGTAGATTAAGAATTTCAAATAGTAATAACATGATACGCAAATTGAATTGATGAGAGTGGTCAGATGAAGGGCCGCGAGGCTGTTTGATGAAAAGGGTCCGACTGTATATTGATTCGATAATGTGATTATATAAACATGCCACCGGAACTGTTATGATTACTAATAACGGAACAGCCTAATTGTTTGAATAATCCGCGCCATGAATTTTTCATTGGACACGATGGGGGGAGGACGGCAGAGTGCGGGGGTGGCGGCTTTTGGAGGCGCAGCGCGTGCGGGCGCGCCAGAGAAGTTAGATAAACGCTCTGGATATACACAGACTAGGATGGGGGGGACAAATGCAGTACAAGCATTGTCTGTATATATCTGGGCCCGATTCTTTAATTATTCAATGCTCCTATAGAAACAGAGTAATTTTAATCTATTGTTAAGTTAAACAAACGCTCGATCTCATTGTTGCGCGATATTCACTTTAATTGCTTTTAATTTACAAGCAAGAACAGTGCCATTCCCATAGAAGGCTCCTGTTTGCACATTTCATTTACGTTCGGTGTTTAAACAATCCGCCAGACCCATCATCCCTTCCACAGCCCATCCCGCCCATTGCCTACGTCCACGTCATACATTTCGTCCTTTTATTTTTGTATCCTTTCCTCCAACCTTACCATCTCAACAGAAAAATGACGAATAAAAAAACGAATTTTTCATAAAAAAATATATTTGTATCTATTTAATATAATATTTTAGATGAATTCAATAAAAAATTCACATCCATTTAACGTAACTTAAATTTATTAATTTACTAATAAATTCTTTAGTTTACTGCAAAATTTTAAAGAAATTAATTTCAATGAGATTTCATACAAATTCAATAAATAAATAAAAAATAAATTTATTTGGAAATCCATAAACATCTGAATTAATGTTGTCAATAATAATTAGATTGTGCATAATTGACGTAATTAGTCACACTTGCCGCTTAACATAATTCCTCTTCCAGTTAAGCTCCATGTAAACATTACATAATAAGCTTTGTCCTTAAAGCAACGAGCTTATCTCATCCGTACGTCTGAATTTGCACGTCGATGTATTATGTAACTTTGAATTACAGAAATTATTATTTTTTATTTGTGTATATCGTAGAACGTATAGTGTGAACGCAACATTACGAAATAAATCAATTCGAATTATGTAATATTTAGTTGCTGTGCATGTGCGTTTAAAGTGTTCATTTAATAAGTAAACTATATGATATTATATCACGCAAAGTTGAAAATATAACAAGGTGCTGTAACAATGAAAAATCCAATAAATACAGGAATAAACTGAAATCTTGTAATAATTTAAATGTTATATTGAATAGAATAAAAAACAGTTTCAATTTGAAAAATAATTAAATAATTAATTCAAAATGCTTAGTAATAGTAAGTGTCGGAATTACCTGTTCTACAAAGGGGACAAATACAAAATTGTGTAGGGCCTTCAATACTAATACTAACTGGTGTTTAGGACCCACGATTTTCTTACTGTGTCCCTCGGATAACCGACATTCTGAGGCCCCATCATCATTTTTTTAACTGTTGTTTAGGGCTCTATGATTTTCTCTATTTCAAAACGAGGGGGCCCTTGCTATCAAATTTGTCTAAGTACTCCAAATTTGCTTATGCCTTATAAAGCCACACGGGGACAAATATTTTAAGTTCCACCATTGAGTAGTAATGTGTATTTGTCCTGATTTGTGATGTAATCCATTCGATTTCTGTTATATTTGATTATAGAGCAAATTAGTTAAGAACTAGGAGAAAAACATACACAACTTTAATTTGTAATCAAATATTATTGATAAAACGAGACTAATACAAGTATTAAAAAGTAGGTATTAAAGCATATTTGTCATGATGTAATCAATTCCAATTGTATATTATTTGATTGTTGTGCATGTTGAATGCTTAAAGTGTTATTAATATCAAAATAATGTATTTGAATTACATCGAGGAAAATTGAGAACAACAGAAGAAAGGAATTTAAAAAAATAAATATTAGGGAGGAATAACAAAACGCGAGCAGACGACAGAAGAATAAGTAAAAGCTTTTGGCGTGGATAGGGAAAATAATAAAAAAAAGGGGGAACAATCAAGCTTCGTAGTCATATTATTTAGATTACATCAAGAATCGAGCGGTCGATTCAGATGAATAATAAATAAACCTGTCCCATTGTTGCGTAAGTGCTTTGTCACAATTAATACTCTTATCGTGGAAAGCACACAGACACATATTTATGTATACGTATGTATAAAAAAACACATATATGAACACAAAAAGAGGCACACATTTAGATACATGCATATCTGTTCATATTTTTTTTTTCAACACGCGCGTTTTGCTTTGATTCGTTTCTTTTTTACATTATTATTTTTGCTTTGCTGCTTTATTTAGTAACAGTTTGCATATAAATATTAATATTTACACTGTATAAAATGAAGGGTGGACTATAATTAATTATCTGCATATTTATGAGTTAAATTTGTTTTTAAAATTTTACATTATAATTTCTTTCTTTTATAATTCGATAAATCACAAATTATTTCATTTTTATAAAAAAAATTGTGACAATTATTGCTTAACTTTTTTGATAAATTTATATTAAAACTTTGTTTTAATAAATTACAATGATTTATAAGAAATGTAAAAACTTGTGTTAGTGTTATATAATTATTTTTATCATAATTTTTAGTTTTAAATGAAATTTATTAAGAGATGAATAAAGTTAAGCAATGTGTGGCGCGGGATTTCATTGAATAGATTAACTTGCATTAACTTGCGTGATATTTGCTTATAGTGTTAGAGTAGAATAGAGATTATCTAATAAAGTAAGAAGTCTTAATTATAAGGATATCTTACTAAAAAACAAATATAGATAATATTAGAAGAACTTTTAATCCAGTAGCAGGAGGGTTTTCTGTGGAATCTTAATGGGCATATTATATTTTTTTTTCTAAAATCGATTCAAGTTTGCGAGATGTTAAATTAAGCGTTCGCGCTGTGCCTTCTTTTCGTTCTCGTCCTGGAGAAGGATAAGCGCTCGGCGGGAGAGGAAGGGACGTTCTTTGATTCTGTTCAGAATAGTTATCTCTAGCCATAACTTTCGTTTAATTTCAGGCTTGAATAATGCCCGCTTTAATTTTCGCGTGACCGCCGCAAAAAAGGTCACGCGTTGACATTTGGGCCTAAAATGTCCCACCATTCAAAGCCGTTTGGGTACTAACAGACACAAGCCAGTCGATTTTTATGCGATGCATCAACCCCCTATGATAAAAAACAGAGAAGAACGGGGGGACGCCCGAATTTTTTTTTCCCCGTTCGTTTCGGAACACCCACCCCATTTCTTTTTGCGTTTTTTAGGTGTCGCGCGACAGAAGTGCAGCATTAGAATGCGACGCGCTCACCCCAATTAAAACTTTTTCAAAAGTGTAAATAATGGGGGTGGGTAAAACTGCCTTTACCTCAGGGAGGATTGTTAAGGAACGAACACGTATGCTTTGTTCCGTTTCACCCTGTATACGTTTGACGTTTTAAATGTCAAACAGTTGATACTTGATCCAGTTTTTATAATCGCACCGCACAATTTTGTGTTACACTAATCAATTACGGCACCGTTGAATACACGTGTCCTAAATGCTAAGAACAAAACTCAGGGTGATTGATTATAGTGAACTTTAGTTTAATCCCTAGATTAACTTTAAACGTACGAAGTATTTACAAGCACCATGTTATTTAAGATAATATATTTTCCATTTTTATTACAGAAAATATCCACTTCAATAAAACGATAATAATATTAATCATATAATTAATCATGCAATTGTTTATAATTAAATATACAAATATAAATAATTAAAAAGTAATAAACAAAAGATATTTTTGGGTATATAAGCTTTATTAATTTAATATTTGTATCGGAATAAAAGCTCATATGTATGTGACAAATAGAGTAAACATGGAATATATTTAAAATAATACGATTACTTTTTTTGATTTTTTTTAAATTTCAATTTTGTATTTAAATACTGTTATAAAAATTGATTAAAGTTCAAATTTATTTTTTTTTTAAATTGCACTTTTAATATTTGTGTACCCAGTAGATCGTGCCTTTTGGTATTTGAAAATACGATCAAAAGATATTAATTAAGAACAGTGGATATTTGCGAAATGTGGGAAAAAGAGCGAGAAAGTAAAAATAGAGGGTAAAAAAATCGGATACGTTATCGAAGTTACTTAACAGATTGTTTGCGAGGGTGTGTACAGGTGAAGCCACCCCTTTTTCGCTTCGATTAATGTACGTTCTGTTGGTCTTTTTAATCAAATGTAACTCAATACTAAAGTGTTTGTATTTAACTGAACGGCCTTTTAATATGATTAAATGTAAACACACTTAACAGCGTTTCCCAAAATTGAATTTGAATTATTTATCTGTGGACTCACCTTCTCGGATTTTGGCATCCACTGAGTTGAAGGCGGCGGCGGCGGAGGACTGTCCACCTTCTCATCGGTGGTCTCGATGTCTACTTCGTCGTCGCTCTGCTCCTCCTTCTGCACAGTCTCTTCTGCTATCGGCTGGACAGGCTTGAAAGCCGACTGATAGGTCTTGTCGACTGGGAAGAATGGACTCTCATGAGGGAATAGTATCGGATTCCTTTTGAGCCACGGAAAACTGGAGTAGGAAGAGAACGCGAACGGTTTGTTGTAGATGAAGTCCATCGCGACACGAGATATGGGTAGAGAAATCTCTTGACAGTTTGGAAGTCTTGGAGCTGGTACTATTGGTTGAGGTGTTGGTGTTTCCTGGACCTTAGGTTGTTTGGGCGCGCGTGGCACTACGGAGTTGGCAAGCATACGTTTTCTGGTACCACCGTTGAACATCGCTTTCACATCCTCCCAGGCATGGATGATCTCTTCCGGAGGAGATCCGCTGAGCTTCATGTGTCTTCTCCAGGAGTTGAAGTTCGCAGCATCAGGTTGCACGTATTTATCCGTTGGGCTGATGCGATGCGAGTGGAAAATGAATTTGTTCGGGGAAAAGAACAAACCGCAGATTGTGCATTTGATGCACTTGGCTCTGGATGAGTTATATCGCGAAGGGAGGAAGGATCCGCGACAACCCCAAGCGCATTCATGATGAACAGAGAAGGCAAAGTCATCGGGCAATCTAGGTGGTGCGTTGTCACCTAAGAAGCTCTTGCACAACCTTTCAGCTTCTCTGCGCGTTATCATCCCGCACCTCCTAGAAGACACCGGCATAGCTCCGGCCCTCCGCAAAATCTCCAATTGGACTGGAGTACATTGCACACAGGTTATACCTAAAAGGTTTAAAAAAAAAAATTATCTCTAATCCATAAACGCACTATGAAACAACCTCACCTAAAGCGACGCGTCGATTATGGATCTCGTTGTAGCTGAATTGTTTCAACAGAGTATTAGATATTTGGGCCAAGCATAATCTCTCCTGCGCCTCAATCACTAATGATACTATAGGTATACCATACAACACTACAGTGCTAACCTAAAAATCACCAACAAAACACTTCAGAACTTAACCGTTAACTAATGCTGTAAACTAACTTGATTCTGCTTTGAAGACATTTCGTTCCTTGGTAGTCCTGGCGACGGAGGCTCGCTGCTTTTCAACTTATGTTGCTGCTGCTCAACCCTAAAACATGGCACCTTTAAGAAAAATAACAATAGGATATTTTGCGGATCTGCGTTACATTCTCGTGGAGTCTTTGTCGCGGAGCTGCACTGTTGATTCACCAAACGGTTACGTGATAATGAATGAACGCACATCCCTTGTATATTGCACCCCATGCTTGTGGCTCCGCCTCCGTCGGGGACGTGTTTCCGTTTCAACCCCCGACGCGCGGCCATTCAGAGATGAGCTTTTAAATCGGCGGACGCCGATTGGAGACCCCCTGCTGCCACCCCCTCCACCCGCAGCCAACAACCAAAAACTGAACCCGTCGACGCGCATTTATAAATTCATTAGTTGCTTCCCTCGTTTTCTTTTATTTATTTTATTTCCACTTCTTTCTCTTTACCTTTGAAAAATTTCAGGGAATACCAAGAACCGTTCCGTTCTTAACATCATTAAGATTTTTAATATTACTAGTTTATTAAAAGTTTGTATACAAACTTTTATTTGAAATCATTGCGATATATTAGATTGTGTGGTTCAATTATTAGGAATGTATTTTATTTTTGAGTGGTTGAGATGAATGGGATGAGTAATAATTCTTTTATAGGGAGGTGGAGGACATGTTTTCAATCGCTGTAAATACTCTCGGATGATCCAGTGTGTGCTCGTGTGGGTATAATACAGGAGGAGCGGCACAATTATCGTGAGGGAAGGCCCGGAAGATGGGCAGGAAGATTATCCAGGATTTTAACATGTAATTCCCCGGACTTTTAAACGAGCAACATTGGAGTTAGTCGGGATTCCGGCAGTTGGGGGTGCAACGAGGCGGAAATAACGGATAACCTCGTAAATTTTAACAAGACTTGTCGCGAAGTGGGCATAAGAAATGAGCGGCCATCAATTCCTCGGGATTGAATATAATTCAAGATATAATTGAATGTTGCTTGAATAATGCATGGCTCTGTATCCTCACGAGACGCCCTTAGACATGGTCATCGTTAAATACGCTAGGATGCCCGATATCGCGCACACAACAACAACTTTATTGTACACGTGTCTCACCAATTTGATAGTGAATATTTTTCATCTACATAAACAACCGCAGATCCTTGCAACAAGGAACATATTATTCCGCAGTACATGAAAGTAAGTATTCAATAATGACACACAACGAGGATCCCGCAAAGGGCTTGCACGTGAAAGCGCTAAGCCGTAGCTTGTATTCAATGGGTCCCTAGGGAGAACACAAATAATGAAACGTGCTGAGAAAACTCCCGGATTCAACTAACTGAGCTGACATATGGAACTCAAATATTTACGACCCACACCTATACCCACAAATGTAACCATCTCTAATAAAAATCGTATCATTTTTACACGCAAGGTGCCTTAATTCCCCTTTCTCATCATCAGTGTATAAATCATTTACATAAGGCTTTTCATATGATCGGCTTATATTACATTTCCACAAATAAAACAAACCTATACAAACAGAATACCTACAATTATTAATTTACTGTTTGCATGAATAACTTACACTACAAAAGAAGTTTAATTATTAAAAACAGTTTAACATATAATACAAATGTTATTTATTGACTTGCAATCAAGATACAATTATTATAATTAATCAAAAATACAATACAAAATAATTCACTAATTATCAACAAAATAATTTAATTTAAAGCTTAACGTTAATAAAATTGTTTATTGACTTTCAATTATTTTTTTTTTTAATTTTTTATTAACTAAGCAAAATCTTATGAAGAAAATGAGTCTAAGTTATATAGTTTCAAAGCTATATGTATTTGAAAAAAGTGAGCTTAATGTGACAGAAATTATAACCTGAAATATAATCAGAAAGACCTATGGTCAATAGTTCTTTCCAACAGTTATGATTAATTAAAATTATACTTATGTATTTATTTTATATTTTTCGATTATGTAAGCAAACATATTTTATTCAGACTTTACAAATCATCAGAAAATAATAATAATTTACTTATATATTATTATTCACTATCCACTGGACGTGAACGTGCACACACCAAAATACGAACTTACTTATGTAACGACCCAATATTATTGGAATATAGTAAACACAATTATAAAAAATAGGATGATTGTGGAGTTATTAGAATCTATTGATACGTTTGTACGTAAAGTTTGTGCGTTGGATAATAATTAGCTGTGTACATAAGTAAACGTAAGCGCGTGTGTAGTGTAAGCATAATATGGTAATTTGTGGGCTTGTTAAATCGTTCATAAATACCGTGTCTCTATTTAGCAGCTATGGCAATAACAGCTGCCCTACGTACCGAGCATCACATAAGGGCCATTTGTAGCGGACGTAACGAGGTGAGGTTGCGTAACAATCACTTGTTAGGCTCTTTCGGCACGTGCCTGGCGCGCGTCTTGCTAATGGCCAGATATGAAAATACTGGAGGAGTGTTTGCAATGGCGAAAACAAAAGCACCCCGTATATCTTTGACTGCTGCAAAGCCGACAGCGTGTGCACACGTTGTTTATACCACAATTTCGGATTACAAAACCGAAACCCCTCCAAATTTGATCTTAATCCTCTATCAATACATAAACGGGTACACCTATCTTCCGGAAAATCGGCACCTCTCTCCTCTTTTACGTGAAAGAGTTACGTGAATTAAAGAAACCTTTATGTTCGAGGATTTTTTTCCCTCCTCCCAACCATTCGAATCGGATTGATTTAGTTCTCCTACCTTGTGCGCGTCTTCCTCTTCCTTTTTTGCTGTAGCCCTGCGCTCCAGTTATATATTTCGTTTTTTTTGTTCGCGATCCACCCTCCATCGTTCCATTGCCACAGCGCTCTGGTATTTACCAAATCCGCGGGGCCTCGGGAATATCTGGGCCCCAAATAATTGGATTCAATTACGGGCCTTATTTCCAGTTTTCGCATTAACGGCAGTACAGGAATAATGGTTGGCGAGGGAGTGAGACCGAAACAATAAAGTTATTAAATCGATTTCACACGGTGCGTGTGAGTGCTAGTAATGACATCCATAACAATAACGATGACAAACGATGGACGTGCGCCGCGCGGCTCTAGCACAAGGGCTAACAAGAAAAGGGCCCATAAAAAACTGAAAGGAGAAGATGCTTTCCTCGAATTACTGACGCCCTTCCCGTCTTAATTAATACCACCTAGTTAGTCTGCTGCTCTCAATTAGCTTCCACCATAATTACACTGCGTCTCCATCGATTAGTTTCTTCAAACTCCTTAAGTCGTTCCCTTGTTTTATCAATTAATTAAGTTTTCTAAATTAATAAAATTAGTTGAAATAAATAAATATAATACAATACAATATATGTTATTAGTACAAAGATTGATAGAAGTTTTTTCACTATTTTTTCATGTGATCACTTATATTTTTAGGGCAATTAATTAAATTTAATCATTGTTGAAATTAATTATATATACAATATTTGCTCTCAATTAGCTTCCACAATAATTATGTTACTCATCCATCCATCAATTAATTTCTTCAAGTAACACTTGTAACATTGTCTCATAATTATATGGTGAATTTATATGATCTATATAAATTTCAATTGAATGTTGAAACTTGTTTTGAAATATAAGTAGCATGAAAAATTATGCCATAAAATATTGCCTTGAAAACGTTTCACGGATAAAAGTCACGTATTCGTTGTAGAATTCAGTCTGAAAGAAGAAACAAACGTCGATTCACGTCATAATAATTTGAAACGAAAGAACAGGTTACAGCAGAGGTTCCCAAACTTTTTTGTGTCGTAGATCCCTTGCCATGTTTTTCGGTTTTGGGTAGACGCCCTACTTACCTGATATTAATTTTTTGTAAATTTATTATTTATATTGGGACATCTTTATAATTATTAAGATCTTTGCTCTGAGACTGCGCGTATGCTTATAACAAGATGATACTGGTATATCATTATGTGCAGGTTTTTACAAGTTCAAAATGTATTGCGACCACAAAGTGAATGCCTACATCCTACAACTTACACAATTTTATAAACATATATAATATTTTTTTTTACTTCATTGGTACTAAGTAATATTCATTGGTAATAAGATAGTATGATATAATTAAATAGGTACTATCAGTGTATGTTGAGATCCACTATCGCGGACCCCCATTTTCTTTTCATGAACCCCCAAATTTTTTTTCGCTGACGTAGACCACTTGCAGGTTGTCATAGACCCCTGAGGGTCGATATAGACCACTTTGGGAATCACTGGGTTGCAGAAATCAGAAAAAATATTTTCAGAACGTTGCGTTATATTTTTCAATCATTTTCAAATATAATAATAGAAAATTATAACAATCATTTAATGAAATAAAACTAGTTGGATATTTGTTGGAAAATAGCAAAAATAAACTATTTTGTGTAAAAAGTCTAAATTTTAATTTCAAATCAATTTTACTTAACTTAATTTATTTGAAACAGATTTATCGATGAAAATAATATAATGGTTAATCTTAATCTACGGATTTGTATTACGTTGCGTCTACACTGCACAGAATAAGCGCGTATCTTTTAATAAAGTATTTGTGAGATGCGCATGTGTGACTTAACTTTTCACATATAGTGTGGATCCACCATTATATAAATTAATGTTTATATTATATTATTAAATTATTTTTTGTGTTTAAAATTCGAACATATTTGTGAAACTGATGTTATAATAAAAATAAATTAAGTTATTTTTTAACAAAAAAAACATTGTCAATGTTAATTAATAAAAAATCGAAATTGTAAAGAACATAATCAAATCAAGGTTCTAATTTATAAAATGACAATTACAACAGATTTCAACGAACGCAATCATGTGAAAATGTGTAGTAGATGATCATTGTAACATAGAGCAATGATCGTGCGCGTGTTGCAACATGGATTGACATTTGTAAAAGTAAACGTCCGTCACGGGTCGAGTACACTAATTGCTTGTCGAGTTTGTTAATTAAAATTCGATCGAATTCTGTCAAGGGATGTCGCGGACCTGGGATTTTAATCCCCAAGTTCAATTCGCCCGAGCCACCTTACGCACTCAATTATTTTAAAACTGTTCCGGCTTTGCCTCCACAACCGCATTTCACATCCGTGATATAACAAAAAAAAACAACTTCTTCCCGTCTATCCGTTCATTCTTAGCGTCTTTTCGTTGAAAATTAATTGACAATTTCGAGTTCGTCTGGATGAGGTGGCGGTGAGGAATACCGAGTAATTATATTCGAGCGGAAACGTGATTAGTTATGAGTGATGTTTCAATAATAACGAGGACATGAGGGAGGGAGGATGGAGGATGAGGCGGCGAAGTCATCCAGGGTTCCGGCGGCGGCGGTCGGGGGTGGTTGCTTGCGCTCGCCTCCGCCTCCTCCCGTGCTGCTGCTGCTATATTCCATTCCGAAATGCAATCATTCTACTCCAGTTAAGGTTTAGGGTTTGCTTTAGTTAGATTGTTTCCCCGCTGTAGTTCACCGTCGACTGCTCGCGGCCCGTAACGAGCTAAACTGATTACACAACAATCTGTGCTAAGCCAAATAGAGTTTATAATTGAAAAAACCACCAGTCCGCATTGTGTCTGTGCTCGCCTCCCTGCTCATATATATATACACATACAAATATATATATATATACACAAATACATATAATACAGTTTTTATATTATTATTGTTATTATTATTACATAAGGATTATAACGCAGTATTGCACAATTATGCGCCTCTCGACCGTAACTAATCTCATTCGATCACTCTTAATCTTATATAATTGATTCGAATGATCACCCTCATAATTATTTCCACCGCGGATTGCGTATTACACATTTGCATACTAAATTGAATGAAGCCATGAATCAAAAAAATATGTATGGAAAAGAAATAATCAATGTTTGGTTATTCAAACTATAACCAAACATTGATTATTGACGACTGACTGTTATGTTGTACTAATGTTTGATTGTATCTGCTAATGCATAATGCTTTATGAATTTGGAATATTTTGCAGTAGAATTATGATAATATAAAACGTATTTTTTTCTTTCAATTTTTCTGTAAACTTGTGTGTATTATTAATGTTAAATTGCCTATCTTGTTCCTAATAAAAGTGTATGAAAAAAATTAGAAACAATAATTTAATATTTTAATTAATTAAAAATCATTAACTAAAATTGTTTAAATAAAAATAAAAAAAATAAGATAAGATAAATTATAATATAAATTAATAAAAATAATTAATAAACTGGCCTTTACTTATTATGAAAATATTAAATTACATAATAAATTATTTTGCAATTTGTCGGAATTTATAAATAATAGTATTTTTTATAATCTATTTCAATTTCAAAGTATTAAATACAGTAATATTTCGGAAAGTACGGCTTCGATCAGTCCTGGTTCACTATAGTCCGGTTTGAACATTTTAAATTGATCAAAATAATAAAAAAAATAATTATTTTTAATAATAATAATAATTTATTGGCCAAACATCAATATATAAGAAAAATAAAGTACATTCAAAGTACAAAAATATATTAATAGGCTGGCCAAAGGGCTAACGACCGAGGTCTTTCCGCCCAAATTATTTTTATTTTCTTGCCAAAACATTATTAATGTTTTATATCACTCAGAAGTTCCATATAAAAAGATTTATAAGGACAGAAAGACCTGTAGTCAATATAGTCAACAGTAATAATAATCAATAGTTGACAACAGTTGTTTTTTCGTATAAAAATATTAGTAACTTTTAATTTAACTGCTCTCTGATTTATAAATTTCATCCAAATTAATTCTATAAATAAATAATTTATGTTATATAGTAATGATTACGCCAAATAATTTTAAGTTTTTTTTTCTAAATAAATTTTATTTTTTCTTGTCGCATATATAAAGTATGTATGTAAAAAGTTGATGAAATTATACTGTCTGAGATGAAATTGGCTTGTTTATTTTATAAAAACATGAAAAATAATTTTATTATATTAAAACTGAAATGTACTCGATGTAATGAATTGAATGTTTATTGGTGGAATGAATACAGAAACAGAATGGTTCTAGATCGATATAAAGAGATGTTAGTCCAATCGTTTTATTTATATTTTGTGGTTATTTATTTCTGCTTTTCGAACATCGCGGTTTATTGGCACGATGTATTTATTCTTTTGAAACTATCGGAGCGCTCTTAATAACCAATCAATTACGATTTTTTCTCCCTCGGCCGTGTGTATTTAATACAAAAGAACGTAATCTTCGTAGAAATAAAAATTCAGAGAGGCATTCAAAAGTAGCTTTTGAATAGGCGTATTTGCGAAGCGCGCCCTCATTAAATGCCATCATTTTTATTTAAAAAAGTAAAGCTTTTCCGCCGCATATGGAAAGGGCCGAGAATTGCCGATGCACCACTAAGGGAGAAAACGCTCATAATTAGCGAAAAGCGAAAAGAAGAAAATTAACGGAGGTAACAACATTGAAAGTACAAACGTACACCATTCAGATTTAAGGGGGTGGGATGGTATGGTAGTAGAAGGGCAAGTAAAATCTGCTTCCACGTTCTTTTTCACTCCCTTTCTTCTTCGTTTTCTTCTCCTCCGTTGTTTTGCTTTGCACGTTTGTATGTATACAAATTTTTTTTGCTCGTTTCAATTAATTAATGAAAATAATTACGTCGGTTAGGTATAAACTAAACGGGACGGGTATTTAGAAGGGAGGCGGCAGCTTTAATCCTTGACCTGTTGTGAACGAGGGATGATTCGGGGTGGTACAACCCCCACGCCGTACGCTTCCCCTCCTTATATAAATTATATGTTTAATCCCTTCTTTACAAATCGCAATCGTTGTCATCACTTGAAAAATAATTACCGTAAGATATCTTCTGGAACGGATCAATTTGGTCAGGACATGTGGCCACATCCAGATTTTTTACACATATGTCGCATATGTATTCCATCAATTATATCATCTATTCTTTCTTATATATACAGGAACATTATGTAACATTACGCATACAAATCTGAAACAATAATCAAAATAATTTTAAAATTGAATATAATTGTGATACAAATCAAGAAAGACACAAATATAAAGTTTCATGTTTTTATGAAGACAAATTTTTATATAAATCAAACATGGACAAATTTTACGAATAATAGCTTCTTTTAACTACTAGTTAAATAGAAAAATTAATAAATTAATGAAATGAATATTTAACACTAATCACATCTTATTTGATTTAACTTTAATTAAATTAATTTAATTAAAGTTTGATTAAATAATAATTCTTGATTTCAGGATTAAATAAAACTACAAATATTTCATTCTAAATTAAATGATCATATCATAAAATAGACATAAGACTAAGTAAACTACAGAACAAAAATGATAATCTAAAATTTACATATTGCTTGGAGCTATAAAAAATAATAATCTCTCGTCCGAATTAAGAGAAAAAAATTATAAATCACAAACTAATTTACGAAATTAATGTCTTATAACAATTGTAAATAACTTAATTTTTGCTATAAAAATATCGTGAATTAATTATAGTGAAGTCTCCATTGTGACACTACTATTTTTGTTGCACGTTGACGATGATGATTTTTTGGAGACTCTGTTCAGCTGCTTCAAGACTATTAACTTAACGCCATCTGCTGTCTCTTCGTTTCGATTAAGCATTGCAGTAGCTGTTTTCAGGATAACTGGTGCTGGTATCCTTGAGTTCTAAATGCAACATAAGTTATCTATACTTTCTACAAAAGTATAAGATTTTTTTTATACTTACTTTCCTTCTTTTACTGATCCCTCTTTGGGATTTCATAGTCGCTCTCTTCGATGGTGCTTTTTCGCATAATTTTGCTGCCATCTCGACTGGAAAAAAAATCAAATGAAACAGTCTTAAATTGTATCTACAATATTAGGAGAAATGTAATATCATCATTATACAAATTGCTTACATAAAACCCATTAACTAGAAATCAAATATTTTTTTTATTGAAATTAATTTTAATATCTATTCAATTTATAACTCGAATAACTTACTTGTATTTTTTTAAATAAACTCTTGCAAACGTTTGTCGTTTAAGTTAATACCAATTCTATACACTGCCAAGAATAGAATGAGTATTCTACGACTGTAAAATATTTGAAAAAAAATTAGTATTAACTGTTTTTTTTTGTTATTCACAAGTTTATAGGTAACTATAGTATATTTGAAGCTAAGAAGTGTATAAGTTTGATGGTAGATGTCTCCACTTAATACCTGTTTAAATATTTAAATTATTGCTGCATCCATTGTTTTCCTACAATTATGTTAATTGTTATATACATTAAAAATACATGAAAGAGATAACTGGTGAAATAGTGCCAATTAACCAAATCGAAGGAGAGAAAGAGAAAGTAGACGTTTTTTTTTGTGTTATATTTAAAAATATGCTCTTTAACACTGTCTTTGCATGAAATAATATTCTTATATTATTATAACTAAATAATCGATAAACAGTAATATGTTATAAAAGTAAAGACAAATATTGTCCAATTAGGACAAACCCTGAAATTGTGTATAAACAGAAAATAATACTAAATATTTTATTTAGTCATGGTGCATCCAAGATTCTTTTTGATCATATGCATTTTTTTTTGACAAAATATCAGGTTCGAATTTTTGATATCTAATCAACAATAATATCGAAATAAGCATGAAAACTATTACTAAAATCAAAATTATTTGAAACATGGAATATTTTTAGTGTAGTAGAATTATATTATTATTATAATAATGTTCTTCAGTCAATTATATTATTTAATAAATAATTATTAAATATTTAATTTTACTTGATAATTGAATGAAAATGAACATAGATGTTACTGGAAGGATAAAATTTCATATTTCTATACACAGCAAGTGACTATGTATGAACGTGATCTTTAAATCTGCTGAAAAGATGGAAAATGTGATCCGACTCAAGTAACAATCTGCTAACTTGGTTGTTTTCAGAAATTCATTCTCTTTAAACCATAAAGTATCAGGTTTGGTTCTCACAGTTTGTATTCCATATTTTAAAATTATCTAAAATTATCGATTCAATAAAATTATAAGGAAAAATAAAGACATGATCTTTGCATTAGATATAATTATATTATTTCATTTCAAAATCAATTTAGTAAAATACACACTTAAAATCACATTAAAAAAAACATCATAGAAAATACAAGACAAGAAGAACAGTCAACTACGAATACATTATTAAGAAAACTCGAATAATTCCAGCTTCGTTGTCGACTATAGTCTTCTTGGAGGAATTATCACAGTACATATTTTTTGAGCCAAAATTGTACATTGTATAAAGGTCATTCTAACGACATCTGCGGTAGGAGCAGTCCGAATCAGAGCTGTAGTCACTGCTAGAATAGTCACTAGAGCTGCTATCGCATCTGTAGGTCTTCTTCGTGCTCTAAACAAAAAAAAAGAATAAAAGTTATAGTAGATTTTTTTAGTTATTCTTTTATAATACCTTCTTGCTGCTGCTGCTGCAACCACAAGAGTTGCATGTTGATTTCTTGGGAGCTGGCTTCTTAGCAGCAGGCTTTTTCGCTGAGGATTTCTTTGCTGGAGCTTTACCGCATGGTTTACAACCTGGCATCTTGGATATTCTGTAACAATTTAAAAAATATTAAGATTGTAAGGTAAATTTTTAAAAAGGTAACATACTTAATTTATTTTTGTCTTTCTGTTGTAAACGATTGTCGTTGAATGATTTTGAGTTGCTTTGCCTCTTAGCAAGTAAACTATTTCGAATATATTTTTTAATTTTTAAGAGAAAAACTTATTTAAAGTTTTGTTTTTTCAAATATAGTTCTTGCCATATCCATGAGATGATGGAATAGTAGAAGGATTCATCTTTAGATGGCGCAGTTGGGCGCAGTATTGCAGTTTAGTTCCCGCGGTTCAATTGTTTGAGGTTTTGCACAGAAGAAAGCGGAGATTGAGATTGCTCTTGTGCTATGGAACATTGATCTTTTATGTGTTAATATTGCTGTGACAGTGAATAATAATTATAAATTATGTCGAAACGACTCAGTAGCTCGCAATCTAACACATTGCTGAACTATTTTCAGTCTCCAAAAGGCAAAGCCAAGAAGCCCAATGTATCGAGCCCAGTACTGATCCCCAAAAATCAAAATGAAGGTAATAATATGTCCAGTCATGTAATTCTATTTATTAAACAAGTCATTTTATAGATAGTGATGAGGATGTCATCAAACCCAAGAAAAGGAATCGCATTGCCATTGTTGACAGCGATTCAGACAATGAAAACATTGATAGTCCTAAAAGAAATCCTTCGAAGAAGACTAAAGTTGATGAGAATTCGAGTGCTTTGAAAAAATTTAATTATGAAAAGACAAATACTCCAATTAAGGACAAACTGCAGACATCAAAATTACCAATTACAAGCACTAAGCCTATAACAAATGATGAAACTAGATGGTTGCATGAGAATCTGGAATTCTTGAAACCTGCAAATCGAAGGGATATTAACAAAAATAAAGTTGGTGATCCTAATTATGATCAGAATACTTTATATATTCCTGATAGCTACTTAAACACTTTAACTCCTGCAATGAGGCAGTGGTGGGTGTTGAAGAGTAAGCATATGGACAGTGTGCTTTTTTTCAAAGTTGGGAAGTTCTATGAATTATATCATATGGATGCCACTGTAGGAGTTGAACACCTTGGGTTTTCTTATATGAAGGTAATAAGATTCTAGTTAATTTGATTATTTATTAAACTCTGTATTTTAGGGTGAATTTGCACACTCTGGATTCCCAGAATCTGCATATGGTAAGATGGCTTCATCATTGATTGAGCAGGGATTTAAGGTAGCTAGAGTAGAACAAACAGAAACACCAGCAATGATGGCTGAAAGATGTAAAGTTGGGAAAGCTACTAAATTTGATAAAGTGGTGAAGAGGGAGATTTGTCAGATATCTTTAAAAGGTAGTTGTATTTATGGAGCACAACTGACAGAGGCGCAACAGGTAGTTCCATACTACATGACATCGATCTGTGAGAAGTTCATTGATAATCAGAAACATTTTGGAGTGTGCTTTGTTGATACATCTATAGGCACCTTCCACTTGACCAATTTTCAAGACGATAAGCATTGTTCCAGATTGCTAGCGCTGTTAGCCCAACATCCGCCAGTTTTAGTATTAACAGAAAGGAATCAAATGTCTTCAGATTCAAATGAAATTTTGAAGAGATCCTTGGGTATTATTCGACGTGATAATTTAACTAGCGGTACACAGTTTCTCAGCGCCGAAACGGCGGTTAAAATGTTAGGTAGTGAACGTTATTTCCGAAACTCTAATGACGATCTTGTATGGCCTTCTTTATTTGACGAATTACTGACTGATAGATATCCGAAGCCGGAATATGAATTAGCACTGAAAGCGCTGGGAGCTTGTATTTGGTACTTGAAGGATTGCGAAATGGACATTCAGGTAATTTCAATGGGTCAGTTTGAACTGTACACACCAGTAGATACTTTGCAGAAGTCTCATGAAGTTAAAAGAGATTATATGATACTTGATTCTATTACAATTAATAATCTTAAGTTGTTTGGTGGAGAGGGTTCTCTGCAAAAGACTTTAGATTACTGTTCAACACCATTTGGTAAAAGGTTTTTCCAGCAGTGGATTTGTAAACCATTGTGTGATGTTAATAAAATCGAAAGTAGGCAGAATACTGTGAAAGAACTGTATAATGACGTTGAGTTATTGAGGAATACAAAAGAGATTTTGTGCAAACTACCAGACTTGGAAAGGCAAATAGCCAAAATTCATATGTTTGGAAATAAATTTTGCTCAACGAATCATCCGGACAGCCGAGCTGTATTTTACGAGGCGAAGATTTATGCCAATCGAAAAATTACTGATCTTTTGACTACTCTTCAAGCTTTCGAGAAGCTTACAGAAATCCCAAAAATATTCAGCTCATGCGAATCTCAGCTATTAAAGAGACTGACTAGGCATGCTCCTGAAGGGAATTTCTATGACACGGTCCCGACTTTGAATTTCTTCAAAGATGCTTTTGACCATAAGAAAGCAAAAGAAGAAGGGAAGATCATTCCACAGAAAGGGGTGGACCAAGAATACGATGAGGCAGAAGAAAAAATAACTGGCATTAACCAGCTACTAGAAGAGTACTTGGATGAGCAACGTTCGTTCTTCAAATGTGAAGTTAACTATTTTGGTGCTGATAAGAAGCGTTTCCAATTAGAAATACCGGAGAGCCGGTGCAGCAAAGTTACGCATGAGTATCAGTTGGAGGGTACCAAGAAAGGGTCAAAGCCCTGTAAGAGATATTCAACGGCGACTAGCAAAGATCTGTTAGCAAAAATGATGGAGGCCGAGAACGATAGGAACAAAATTTTGTTGGATTTGAACCGCAGGATTTTCGAGAAGTTTTCAGAGAAGTACGAACAGTGGGAGAAGGTCATCAAGTGCGTAACTGTATTGGATTGTCTATGTTCATTGGCCGAGTATGCCAGGAATTACTCTGAAGATATATGCTTACCAAAGCTGTTGCCATTTACCGATAAGGTAAGATTCTACTAATTTAAGGATATCTTTTTTAAAGCTTGCATTTACAGCCGATATGCATCATTGAAAATGGAAGACATCCATGTATTAAAAATGTCGATAACTTTGTACCGAATGATACGGAGATGGGAAGCGAGAATCACGCGCCAATATTGATTTTAACAGGACCTAACATGGGTGGTAAATCCACCCTCATGAGACAAACCGTGTTAATCGCTATTATGGCACAAATCGTAAGTTAATTATAAGATATAATTAATGATATATTGTTAATAAATCCAACTATTCAGGGAAGCTACGTGCCTGCAATAAACTGCGAGTTAAGTTTGGTAGATCGCATCTTTACAAGACTTGGAGCTTATGACGATATTCTGAAAAACCAATCGACATTCATGGTTGAGTTATCTGAAGCATCATCCATTCTTCAGCATGCAACGAAACACTCGTTTTTATTGCTAGACGAGTTAGGAAGGGGAACTTCAACTCACGATGGTAACGCTATTGCAAGCGCTTATATTAGAAAGCTTTGTGATATAAATTGTCGTACCATGTTTTCTACCCATTACCATACATTGGTCGACTATTTCGCTGGCAAAAACGATATTCAATTGGGATACATGGTTTGCATGGTTGAAAATGAAGGGGATGTGAAAAAGGAGTGCGTCACATTCTTATACAAGATGGCTGCTGGCGTTTGTCCAAAATCATATGGTTTCAATGTAGCCAAATTAGCTGGAGTTCCATCAATTATAGTGAAGAGAGCCACCGAATTAGCAGCTGCTCTCGAAACCGCTGATAAGAATAAGAATCTCCTCAAAAAACTTTTGTCGTCTTCCTTAAAAGATAGCCGCAGCTTATTGATGACTTTAGGTTAACTTCATCAGTATTACGTTAATATTATTTTTTTGTATATTTTTCTATTTGTTCCAAAATACACAGTTGTTTCGTGTAGAATATACATTACTACGTCTTTAATTTTTCGATCCTAGACTCATGTTTTTATTACTTTTATAACTGGAAACTTGCATTTAAGGGAGAAGAAACCTTTATTGAATCAAAAAAATATGGGTACATTTAGATAGAAATACAGGTAAGCGTTTTATCGTTTGCTGGGGTAGACGACGGAACGACGGTAGTTCGATTCTGATTCGCTATCACTCGAACTGGATGTTGTGTAACTGCTATTTTCTGAATCATAACTACTATCGCTGTCGTTACAATCGCTACAAGAGCATGTGGTTTCATCATCAGTGGAACTACAACATGATGACTCGGATGAATCACTTGATGAATCGAAGCTATCGGAACAGGAGCTATCATCGTCCAGTGTGCTATTGCAACAACATTTCTTTTTCTGAAAGCGGCAATGTTTATTTATGACTATTAAACAATTGACAAGACTTACTTTGAGTTGTTGCAGAGCGTATTGGGTGAGACAATCGCAGCATATTTTAGGTTTCGGACACTTTTTGCTGATTATCTTGATTGTCCGCGTCAGTGACGGTTTGTTCTCTGAAATATTATTCTCCAACGTTTCATCCATGTTTATATTCTTTTCAGTTTTATTCACAGACATAATGTTTTAAAAGATACTTTTATACCGGCACAAAATTAATCTACACTACGAACGTGAAACAACGCCTGAATGTTGAAATTCGCACGACTTGGTATCAAAAGCCAAAAAAAACTTTTTTTACTGCGTGCTGGAAAGATTAAGCTATCAGTTAATTTTAAAATAAAACTAATATATGTACATTTTAAAATATGCTTTTATTATAGATATTAATACGAAATATAATAAATCGTTTATATATGTTGTATATTAGAATTGAACAATTAGTTGTATTTGGAATCGCTATCTTTACCGGACATCCAGTCTTCAATTTCCTGTACACTGCAAATGGTTAAATTAGCATTTTGGAGTAAAATTTCTATAATTCTTACGTTCTTGGTACTTTGGTCATGTTGACGCATCCAGTTTCAGTAATGTAGACATCATCTTCAATGCGAACACCGCCTGTACCACGGAAACGTTCCAAGACATCCTTGACAATAAAGGTGGAAAGTTTGGGGTCGTTCAAGGCTTCATCCAAAAGCTAAAATATAAATATTAAAATTTGTTTTAAGTTAATATAAATAAAAATTCATACTGGTTTGATGAAGTAGCAACCTGGCTCGATTGTGAGACACATGCCCTTCTTCAAAGTTCTGGCCATCCTAAGCTTGTTGACTCCCCTTTCAGAAGGCCTGGAAGGTTCACTTGGCAAGTATCCACCGACATCGTGGACATCCAGTCCAATCAAATGACCCAAACCGTGAGGTTGGAAAATTGGACCCAAACCAGCCTTCATCATATCATCAACATCACCTACGAGAAGACCTCCCTTTTTCAAATACTCGAGCATAGTGCGCAGCGACAACTGATGCATGTCCACCCAGCAGACTCCTGGTTTGCAAGCGTTAAACACAGCAAGATTAGCAGCAAGGACCGCTTCGTAAACCATCTTCTGATCTGCCGTGAACTTTCCATTTTCTGGGAAGCTGCAGGTGATGTCTGCAGCATAACCGTAGTAATTAGCGCCCATGTCGAAGAGACTGAAAGGAAAAACAGTTATAGCAGGTTTTCTCTCAGTGCGATATCAACGGAATACCAGATGTCCCCATTCTTGATAGGTTTATCATTTGGTACACCGGCGTGTCCATAATGCAAGACTGCTCCATTAGCTCCAGCGCCGCAGATACACGTGTAAGAGACGAATCTGCATCCTCCAACCCTGTAGCAGTGGTCCAAGAAGACCGATTCGCATTGATATTCACTCATTCCTGCCTTCGCTTTTCTCATGACTACGCGATGCGCGGCTGATGACACTTCAGTCACGTATTTCAACACCTCTAACTCCATGTCGGTCTTAATAACACGCCTAAAACGGAATCATTAATGGAAAAATTAGATACTACTTAAGATCGCACTTACAAATCAGCAATTTCATTGAACAAAGTAGTTTTGTCTACGGTAAATCTGGAAACAGAAGCAAATGTATTTAAAATAAAACATTAACATTGATTATTAGTAAACATACTTGTCAATTCCATCGAATTCGGCATCCTTCGCTGTTAACCCACTGTCGGTGTTTACTCCTTTCTGCAAATTATTGTTATTTTTCTGGTTGCTTTAATCTTTGTCGAAGGTGATACTTACCAAAGTGAGCAGAGATGATGGGTTCTGCTCCTTCAGAACGTCGGCCAGCTGCAAGGGAAAGCACAATTAATAAAATTCGGCCGCGTTCAAAAGTTGATAAACAAATTACCTGATCAACATAATAAACGGAGTCGACTTTATACTTGTTTTTGAAGTCGTCCAAAGTGAGAAGGGGCCCCATCCAGACGGCATAACTGTCCGGAAGTCGCGGCACGAATAACAAGGATTTTCCTGTCTTGATGACGACTGCACCAAAACATCCTGCGTCCAGGACACCGAAGGTCCACATAAAGTAGGACTCCTGCAACAAAACAAAAATAATAACATATGTAAAATTCGCACATCATCGACCAAAGTACAAACATAAACACATTTGTAGTAATTGTATACGTGTGTTTACAAATAACTCGCTTATTTCACTCAATCATTAAGTTCTATAAATAATACTCTATTTTTCTCGGAGAGCCAACAAAACATAAGATCTGTTTACATATCAGTTAACAAATCGATAGGGTATAGGAAAAAAACATATGCGAATTGTATTCGAGTTGCGTACGACCACTTCGGAGTTCATTGATCACGGAACATGTTTCACAATGAAATCGTTTAATTCGCGTACACGTAAACATTCGAGTTTTATCACATAACAAAAAGTGTTCCACTTCCTTCTCTTGTTTTCGGTATAATAACATACTTGGAAACGGCAGAACCATTGCGAAAGGTTTCTTCATTTTATTAAGGATTCGACCGATGAAAGCATCCCTCGCGAAATCCGGTTCAGGCAATTAAGCTTTTCGAAAACACTTCTCACATGGTGATCGCGTGAAAGTATTAAATTTCGAATTCAATCCACGATGTATTTCCAGATAACAACGCTCTTCCTAACTAAACTGCTTGTACATTTTTAAATTGAACTGAACGATTCACATGCGATTTATTTTGTTTTGTTTGCGCTGTTTTCTTCCCATCCATTATCCAAGATGACGTCCATTTATTTACATTGGTTTCAGGTTTTATTATTTATAAATCTTTTGGTTTTGGACGTTATCCGCTTTACAGTTAAAATTAATAAAATTTTAATTGTTTTAAATGTCTAAGGTCATAGTTTAGGAAATCGCAAAAAGAAAACATTTTAACGAAAACCGCGTCTTCGCAGAAATGTGAAAGTTTCAATTACAAATGCGTCGAGCGTTTAGCGAAATAGATGTTATGAAATTTTCGAACGTAACGTCATTTTTTTTTGTTGTTGTTGTTTGTTTGTTGCTTTTTACCCCATCAAGCGGTTCAGTCCTGTCACCCTGCGGATACATTCTAACACTTACAAATGCTCTGAACGTTTACATGTTACGCAACTTCACTACTTTGTTCGGTTTTCCCCTTTCTCTTTAGTTTATAACACGTAGAAAATGTACTCACAATTGAATGATTAACAGATTTTAGGAACATTCATTTCATTTATGACTTCAAAATATTTATTGTAATTGAATCTAATATTCTTTCAATTTACTAAATTGATAAATATTTATAAGTTAATGTTAGAGAAATTAAACGTTTAGCGGAAATAGCGAAACTTGTATACATTCATTTCATCATGATTTATTCATAAGCTCTTACTTTACAAGAAATGCACAACAATAGCGCGAAAGTTCAAATTTCGTATGTTAATCAAATGATTTAAACAATTTAGCAAAATGGTGATTCACTTAAGAAAACTTATAAATAGTTCTTTTTTAGGATGTAAAAATAGTATACAAAATAATTTTAACGATGATCATACTTTACTATTAGCAATATATTTTAACTTTCTTTGAAATATTTTTGTTTTGCATTATATATTCACTCTTCTTGCAATCAAATAAGAACTTTATTTAATGTAGTTTTGCTAATACCTAATTATTAGTATTGTTTTCATAGTCAATAAAATCTTATTAGTTTTGAAGTAATAGTTCAATCTCTTAGATTTGTTATTGTTTTCTTCCATTTTCCAATAATTCAATTACATTTATTCCATGGGAATACCAAAATAATAGTATCCAGCATTTTTCCTACTTCAGCAATTTTTTGTATAAACTATACTAAAGTCAAAAGTTATCTAGTAATGGAGATTACAAAACCTAACATAACCTAATTACTAGAATAACAAAACGATACCATTTTTTTAATTATTAAGCATATATAAATATTGATGAGAAATGGTCACTTAATTTTGATTGAACTTTCTAATAGAAAAAAGGTCTTTAAAATTCTTCAATATAAATTCTTTTTTTGTTCTTTCATTTATGTTGCAGTACACTTCCTCTACTTATCTGATTTGATCAGATGAATTACAGTAGTCATGATACAACTATATTTGTATGGTGATGGCATCATATGCTGACGCCAAAATTTGGATTGTTCTAGAACTTTTCTGATCTTTTATTAGTATCATGTATCCTGTAACTGTAGGTGCAATATAACAGTCAGAGCTGTGATGAAAGAAGACCTAATAAAACTAGTAACCTTTTTGAAGAGTTGTTTTGAATTATTTTTGTATTATATGCGCCTGATTTATTCATAAGGTCATATGTATACTAAAAGCAACAATAGCGAAAACGCTACGTGAAAGTTTCCGAATGCAAAACGTTGTAACGTCGCAAACGTCATCATAATCATAACCGTAGATACCAATCCTGATTCCTTCCGGCTAGACAGGAGTAAGGTTGATAATAAAAAAAATACACGATAAAAATAAAAGCGGAGGGCGACAAGGATAACTCCTTTGACCTTTGAGGCGTTGCGCAATGTCCCCGTTGTTGTTCCTTTCGCACCTATCTCACTCTCTCAAACTCCTCCTTATTCCCAACTTTTTTTTTATATACAATATATATTTATGCTTGGGTCCAGGAAAAGAACGCGCGTGGGTGCGCGGAAGCCGGTGGTCATTTTTAGAAGAAAGGATAATCGTTTCCTTGTGACTAAATCGGATGCAGGAGTCGCATTACCATAGTTATTTATCATACCAACGTAATTTTTTGTTTGATGTGCAGACATATCGAGATTACTACCTGTAGAAGATCATTGTACAGGACGATATTAGTCTGCATAAATAATGCAAGCTAAGGACTTGAGTCTTTCCCGTGAAAAATAAACATTTTCCAAACGCGTAATCGTTTTATTCGGAAGCGAATGAAAACAGAACGCAACGAAGAAACAAAACAACACATTTTTAAATGTCACACATTCCTTGTGTATTTATTTATTAATTATGAATCGATGAATATTTATGGCTACGATGGACGTACATGGCATTAATAATAAAAAGAAAAACAAAGAACGTGGCGACCGACGATCGTTTTTCCCACCGCAGTCATCACTTTCGTTACTGCAACAATAAATATGCGAAATAGCAAATGAAACCAAACAAAACAATATGTATATATAGGATGTACGCCTCAATAGAATCGTGCAAATAAATAAATAACGAGAAACGAAAATGCGACCGATAAATATTATAAGTTTCCACGCGAAAAACGTTTGTAAATAAAATATACAATGCTGACGCCATTCGTTCGTTGCCGAATTTATTACACATTTGAAATCCGTTTTGTTTTGGTTAAAACATTTTTATTTTGCGGCGACCTTCATACTCGTAATGCGTCAGAAGGAGAGGTCCGATAACGAAAACTGTTCGACGCTTGGCATCATCTTCTATTTTATTTTGTAAAAAAAATCGATTTTCGTCCATAATTTATTCGCATTCTTCCTTTTCTTCCTTAATTATTATTTATACTTTATGTTTGTACGTCACTGTGGAATTCCAATGTTTAGTAATGATTCTATGGTATTAAATTTTATTGTTTTGAATCGATAATATTTTTTTATTATATATATAGTGAAAGCTCTTTTAATACATAATTAATATCATATCACATCGTAATCATATTTTTTTCTTCATTTACTAATTGTATTTATGTTTTCTCAACACACGTCATGCATACTCAATGTTTTTAGTTTTGTAGCATTATTATTAATAGATAACTTTATTCCAAACAATTTCTAAATCTGTTAATAAACTTCATTGCCAGTGGCGGAACTACTGTTAATAATGTGTTACGTAATGTGGCACTCCAAGAACAGACTTAACCCTCCGTCATCAATTTTTTAACTGTCGTTTAGTGCTTTAAATTTTTCTCTCTTTTAAATCAAGGGAGGCATCACATTAAAATTTGCCTGAGTTCTCCAAATAAAAATTTGTTCAAATTCAAATTTGCCTTATGTGCCCGAATTATATTTTGGGAATGGGACAAAGATTTGAAGTTCCGCCACTACAATAGTATACGTCATTACAATAGTATCTTCAACAGTATCATTATGATGCATTTATGAAAAAGTAACTTTTTGTCCAAACAAATTCTAATATATTTATAGTAAGCGTATATATGTTACGTATATGTTTATTTATAGGTCTTGGTTATTATTCAGAGGAAAGAAAAAAAAATATTGATTGGACACTGAGTGTTTTCGTGATCTAAATATTTCCTATACTTCGATTTACGAATGTGTATTTTTGGAGGACAAGGAAGGACTGTTATGAATTATTTTTTGGTCTTTATTGGCGACGCGTTCACGACCTATGACTAGGCCAAACTGGCGGCGTGTATTTATGGATTCCAAGTTGCGGCACGCAAAGCGACAGAAATATTTGAATCGATATCCTGGTGCACGATTCTAGCCATCCGGACACGAAGATTCGCCGAAATACAATTTCGAGCAATTTGTAATGAATTGAGAAGTGAAATACGACGGACTAGGATCCATAGAATTCGAATGTTTCGAGTTGAGTTTTGCTTGTGAAGAGTGAAAAGAAACGCGTGGGCCACGACTGTAAATAATAATAAATAATATTATCGTTGGCGAATTTTGAACGTTGGATGGATTGCCTAATTTGCAAACTTTCTAGTCTACTAAATATATGCAGCCTTTCTTTTTTGGCGAAGCCGGTCGTCAGCGAATTCGCGAGCAATGACCGTGGTTAAGTAGGTTACACACCCAAACAAGGCTCGAAAAATACCAGTTTTGAGTAGCGAAATACCTATTCTGTTACATTGCGTTTAAACAAATACACATTTAATCGAGCTCGCATCGAGAGGAAAAGAGAGACAGATAGGAGAGACACAAAAAAAAGAAGTATAAGTCTGTTTATATAAATAAATATGTATATATATAGATGTGTGTATTAGGTTGACGGCTGCGTAATACATTCTTCGATAAATGACCTGCCAATGACCCGGATCGGATCCGTTAAATCAATCATCGTCGACACCTACACGAAATCGGTACCTTGCAAGAGTGGCCTTTAAAGTAAGAATAATCACAACGTAACGCCGAATTTTGCACAATTATGTAACCATCATTCATAGGTTGTTTTTTTTTTCGGTTTGTCTTGCGGCTTGAAAGAGGAGACAGCCTGTCTCAGGATTTTTCGAAGCGGAAACGCGATAAATTCCTAATTAATCATTATTTCTTTTCTACGCTCAACTCAAGGTCGTTGCTCGTATCACTTTACACGGGGATAATACCATCATTGAACTACTTTAGGTCTAATCCCAATCAATATAATTATTTGAAAAGTTACTAAAATGACTTACAATTATTAAAAGATTGACCATGATTAACCATTATAAAAAAATATAACAATCCATTAGGAGATTTTGAAACTTTTAATTCAAAATTTAATCAATATTTTTAATTGACATAGTTAAAACGTTGGCCCTGATATAAATCCTCTCAAATGAAAGAACTTTCGTATTTTTTATATATATATATATATATATTAATTATTACATGACCATATTTTGCTTTTATTAAAGCAGCAACGAAATATAAAGTAAACTACATCAAAATAGTATTTCTGCTCATCACATAGTTTTATTTTGATATAACACTTATACTCAAATAAAATGTCATAGTTAAATTTAAGCAGATAGATCTGTCTCGAATTTTGTCTTCTATACTCCCATCGTTTATCTTAAACATACATCAAGTCAGACAATATTTGCTGATGACATAAAACTGTTCCATTTCATAATAATCCAGAGGTGGCGTAAAGAGCTATAAACAGGTTAAACCAAGTGACTCAAGATATCTTGGCATACATCTGAATATATGACTAACATAGAAGAAAAAAACTATAATAATAATTCAAAAGCAGCTCGCACTTAAATTCAGTAAGTTTCCACGAAGAAATTCAAAACTATTCTTGAAAACATTGTAGTTTTACGAAATGCAAAGATTCAACAATAAGTTCCAATATCGGAAAGACAAGGATTCCAATATAAATAGATGTAATGGTACGTCCACATTATTTATCTGTGAGATTTTCCATCATTATAATAATAGTTATTACGTTTGATAGAGTTTTCTATCTCAAGTAAGTTAAATCTTTTAAGGGTTATCTTAGAATCCAAAAGGTCTAGGCTATAAAGTCTAGACTACTAAAGAAGTTTTTAATAATAAATAAAACATGATATTAATTACTATATTTATTAAAAACAGTTTCCAATAAGCGATTTAATTCAGTATTGCGGATGAGCAGAAATTTAAAGAAGGAAGTAATTAACTGGTTTAATTAACTACTAAATATTCCGAGGGCTAATGTTTACCCGACGGCTTCATGAGGATCGATTTCCAATGGATTCAAATTTTATGTGGATTAACTGGATATCTGACCGGTCAAACATGCGGGTTAATTAAATTTTTAATCAGTTCGTATTAACTACCCACAATGGCTTTAGAATTGACAAGCACAAAGGAAACAAGCATATTGTGTGAACGGAAAAATATTTAGTGAATGTTTGCAATTTATGTTAGAATCGATTCGCAAATGACTGGAAACATGGAATATAAATTACAAAGCTGACAGTCGTTGGTATTCTTTTCAAAGATAACATGCGACTAATCTAGATGTCTCCCACAACCTAAGTCACGTGTTCAATCGTGTTTTTTGGTCCAAAACAAATGTTCAATTACTTTTCGTCTACTCACGAGGCTTGTGGCTGTGTCCACGTGAACAACCAATTACACTTACGACACGTGTCTTTGGGAACTTATTGAAGCATTCATGAAAAAAATATGGTATTTTGAGATAAACATCTTATAAATGTTTGTTGTCAAATTTCAATTTATTTCTATAATTATGTATATTTCCTTTATAGTAGTTTATAAAAATATTTCAAAAATAGATAATTGAAGAAAGTACATTAGTACAATTGTCACCAAAAGCGGAAAAGATTTGTTTTCTATAAGGATTAAAGAATATACATTAACTTTATATAATTAATTGAAGGAAATTTCATTAAAACTTAAGACAATTATTGTCTTCATTACTGCTTTAAGTTTGAAAATATCTGTAAATAATTAAAGAAAGTAAATTAATAATGTATAAAAATCGTAATACAATTACATTTATTTGTGTTTATATTTGTAATGTGGTAGTAACAAACAGTTTACCAAAACATACAAATATAAATTTGAATTTTCGCAATGTGCAGACGTTTGTTGGTGCAGCAAAGTCACGTGTGTTTGCTTCATGTGCAATTAAAGATAATGCTGTATTTTTGCAATAAAAAGAAACGACCCAAGCATAAACAAATAACAACATAAACAGTGCACGTCGACCGTAATCTGTATTATTGGTTTTTCTACGTAATCCAACAATATTTACTTGTAAACACGTCTCCTATCTTATCTCCTTAGCCCCAATATCTTTATTTTTACTACTGCTTTTTGAAAAAAAGGTAAAAGTCCATATTAAATGTATTGTAATTAAAGTTTTATTAGTATTTTCTAGTTTTCTCAATCTTTTCGTCTCAATTTGTTGTTTATTAATCATTTAGATTAAGTAACCAGTCAAGATTTATGAACGTTATTTCTAGCACTACTTTCATTTAAATGTATTTCACTTTTGATAATCTAAGACTTAGAATCTAAGTTATTGAAATGTAAGGATGTAGTCAGTTTCTTGGATAGGCTTAGATTGATGCTCACTACCTTTTGCCAACTCGGGATTAATAGGATGATAATCTTATGAAACGTAGACGATTTGTTAAGACATACATGCAGGGCCGTCTTAAGATATTTAGCGCATATGTAGTTCTTCATGTATGATGCATGAAAGTTTCCTAACAAATTCGGTAAAGGTTATTAATTCAATTACATGCAATTATAGAGATCTGATTAGTATTACATACGTAGGTGGCGTGTTCATAACTATCGATTATAATTAAATCGATCGACGCCGCCAATCAACTTGATTATACCCTAGTTTGTACGATTATAGTATCAGGAGATTGCTACTAGTATTATTAGCAATAGTTTCCATAGTTTCATGACATGATACGATCAAATATAGTTAATACTTTGTTTAGTTCAAATACAGTTAATTTTTATATTATTGAATGAATAGACAGCTTAGTTTCAATTCTTGAAAATTTAATTCTTTCAAAATTTATTTTTTTTATGGATAGTTTTTATTACAAATTGCGATGATTTAATACAAAATTTTGTATTACAAATTGATACCTTAGAAACATTAAAGTTTACAGAAATAAACTCTACTTTTGAAAAGTTCTAGTGCAAATTAATTAAATATATTATAAAGTTTACTGACACCTAAACGAAAAAAAAAATATACCGACGGCATATCCTAATTAAGAGTGAACTGTCTGTATTTGACATCCTGCCTATATAATAGAATTGCGAAATTTATATAGATACTTGAAACGTAACTTCCAGTTATACAGCGGATGGAAATACTGGATGTTATTTGTATGCTAGTACAGTGATTGCTAATCTGTTGCCTTGTACGATGATAAATGAAATGCTTCCTTGCATGATAGGTGTACCATAGAAGGTGGACAACGGATTGCTATACTGGATATATGCGAATGGCGTTTGATTCGGTATGAATGAATTTCTGTATCTGTAGGTTCGTTTGTCGGCGGTCGTGAGTGTGTGGTTGTTAAATAAATTATAAAGAGGAACGTAGGTGGTAAGAAATAGTACAAATCGCAGAATGATTCATAAAAAAAAATTATATGACTATTGCATATATATATATATATTTGTGTGTTTATGTATATAGCTAAGCTATGTGTGGTCGTACAAGAAAGAAACAATGGACATAAAATTCGCCCGTTTGTTCCACAATACCGGTCCGGTCGACCTTGCCTTGGATTTCGAAAAGGAGACCGTCCTGTATAAATATTGATCGTTAAAGAACGTTTTGGATTTGTAGAAAATGAAAATGAGAAAAGTAAATAATTCATTGAGAAGTCTTCTCTCTTTTTTTGTTCTTCTTCTTCCCGCGAGGATGTGATGAATATACCTGGGTCGGTCTTTCTGCTCCTGTTTGTTTACAATTCCGATAAACAGGTCTGCGCGAATCGCAACCATATACTTCCGCTATTAAATACGGCCGATGTTGCCGTCACAATTCGCAGACGATACGTGTCGAAAACCATGAAATGCATTTCAGAACCACTAGCTATAAACGGATCAAATATCCGGCATTGTTTTGCCGCATGGACTGGACACAACCACAGCAGACGCAATCTCAGCCAATCATTGAAACCATGTACTATATAATTAGATATATACTCAAATAGATTGTCACCAAGAGTTATATCAATATGCTTCGTTGATTACGCCAATCAATCTCAAGTTCATTATAACTTCAACATTTAGTAGTCCTCATTGCAACCTCAAGTATAACATTTTATAACCACTATTCTAACATTCAAATCTTTTTGTGTTTATATAAAACTTGCAATATTTCTCAAGCTGCATATAAATTTGGTACATAAATCATGTTACCAATATAGAAGGTATTGTTGTATCCAATCTCCAATAACATAAACTCAAATCTATATTATTACTTTAACATCTAGTAGTTCCTGTAGCAACCTCAAGTCCATTATAACTGCAATATTTAGTAGTCCTCATTGCAATCTCAATTATAACATTTTATAACCACTATTATAACATTGAAATCCTCAGGTATTTATATGACATTTTTAATTTTTAGTAATAATGTAATCTAGTAAAGAAGATATTGTTATGTTTATGTACTTTATCTAGTTATTTTATATAATAGAAGTTCAGTTGATTAAATTGATGAATAAATATATAAAATAGCAAATAGAATTTATCAAAGGACTATATTTCCAACATTCAAACGTAAAATGACATTTCTATTCAGAATAACTGTAAGCAACAAATCGAAACACATACATATATAATGCCAAACCTCCCCTTCGCATCGTGCCTTTCAGATTCAATTACAGTTATTGAAAGTTCAACAATACAAATCAATTTTTCAGATCGCAATCTCCAAGCATGAATATTGCCGAACACCTACATATAAATAATACAAATAACAATTTTTATTGATAATATAATGTTATTGATAAAAAATATTTTCTTCGAACTACTGTCAAAGGTTTTTTGATAATAAATATTTGTTGGATAGAAAAATTATTATTTAAATAGTACTGGTAATCAGTTTCGTACTGTTTGAATCCGGACTAATCGAGGAATTAAATAAATCTAAACTACAATATAAATAATAACTGAGAATTAGTGTTTTTTTTATTGATTTTACATGTATATTTAGATGCAAGCATTATAATGTTTATTAGAGTATTTCAATAAGTGCATAACCAACGAGAAAATATGGGTTTGTTACTTCAATTTCATATTTTCACTGATTCTTGTTCATTTCAGACTTATGTAAATAATACATGCTAAAAAACATATGTCTGTAATATAAACATAATTACTTTTAATCTAATTATTTCTCAGATTTCAAAGCGAGTTGAAATTTCTATTAGTAATATTTGTATCAGTAACAAATCGTATATATTATATGAAAACTAACATACAATTCAATGATTTCATTAAGATATAAGACACATTTTTATAGATACATTACAACGTTGGGATCGCTTGAAAATGAGTCATTTCGACGAAGTTATTCTGATACTTTATGAGCAATACTATTAGTAGAGTAGGCCATTAAATGATAGTTGTTATTGTGACCTCGAAACTAACAAAACATAAAAATTATTATATAGATACCTTCAGGAATTGTTCAATAATTGTTTGTATAGTTGAGCAAAGTACTAATAAAAAGATAAATTTATCAATAACTACTAATTTAATATTTTTTGAGCATCATTATTTGTTCCGATTTAATTTGTACATATTATTATAAGTGGTAAAGACTATTATTACGACACTTTTATATTAGTATTAATCTATATATCACCAATTGGAGAACAACCTGCGACTATCATTGCTTAACTATGAAGTAGTCTTTCTTTTTCATCATGCTCTTCTACAAGTCTGATTTAGTCAGTTTATATCTAATCAGTCTCAGGTTAAGTATAGTAAATTGTTAATTCCTAATTTCAAATATAGATGGCGTCACAGACAATGTGAAAAATACATAGATAATTGGTAACGACTTATATCTAAGCCAATATTTTCAATTATTTACTCTTGAAGATTTGAATTGAAAATATCTGTCAAAAATTTGATGTGAAATAAATTGAAAATGAACAATAAAGTTGAATAGTAGTTATTAAATAGGAATAGAGTTAATGATGTAAGTAAAAATATTGATTTTGTTCAAGTTTCCTAACTCAGAGAACGTCGATGGTCACCGTCTCTAAAGGTTAACAAGACCGCGGTGCAAGCAATCTGCTTATTTAAATATGTCCGTTCCACATACTCATAACTAAAATAAACTGGAGGAGTAGCATCTTCGGGAGAGCAAAAAAAAAGTCGCTGTGCCGGATCACTCCAATGGAACATCGATGGATAAATGCCAATTTGTTGTCAGTAAACAGATCCCGGTTACAGTAAGTATTGCTCCACGCAACATTTGAACAGCTCTATTTGCATCTGAGATAGCAACAAAATAGAAATTGCCAAATTGTTGTTCTGCGTTGCGTGGTCGTGACTCAATTTCGCTTTCCTCATATTAGGTCAGCCAGGTCTACAGCCTTTTCATTTTCGTGCGACGTGACCTCATCACTCGCTTTATTTCTTTATTTCGTCCTGTTGTATGGAGCACACAATCATTTTTCACGTCCAACCAGGATCCCTGTTGCATGCAATTGACTCAGAAAGTTTATCCTTTCACCCGGCATGTATCGAATCCAACATCTCCCACACACCTACAATTCCCGAAGACAAAATTAATTGGAACAGTTGTCCGCTTTCTGTTCTGATCGATGGTTAAGATATGTATTGTAACCTTGACAACTAGAAAAAAAAAGCGAAGATAACGAAGGTTTCGCATGGTTTATATTCATTTGTTTATGTTCCAAAAGCAATTTCCGATGATCTAAAAATATTGCAGGACGACCCGGATATTAAAAACGGCTGCCGCAGAATCATAACACGGATGGTGACGAGAAGCCGAAATTGCTCTTTTCGTCTTTTACTTCCACTCATATTTTTTTCTTCTTCTTTTAAATACATGCTCGTATTTATATAACACAGCCGTCCCAATTTTTGTTTTTTTCTCAGAAACACGAGAAACATTAGGGGCACTCGTATTTTTAATTCAGAATCGGAGTGGAACAACTCAACACTTCTTTACTTTTTTTTTTGTTTTTCTTTGTTGTTTTTTTTTCGGTTGTTATGCACTTGTTTTACGTCTATGCGTGTGGTTATGAGCAGTACTATTTTATATTCTAGCAACTATTTTTGTTCATTTGTCCTACATCTGTTTAGATTTGCTAAATAAGATGCAATTTAAGGAAAGTGCAAAAAGTGAAGATTGTGCGTATCTATTAAAATACTCGTATATTTTAATGGCATACTCAAGTAAGAAATGGTACGGTTACACCAGTTTGACTGTAAATAAATTAAGCAGTGTCTTCACATTTTAGTAATTTTCTCAGAAACTATAATAGAATGAATCCAAAAGATGCATATATTTGGGGAATGGAACGTGTATTCAATTATTGCTGTGGTTTCATGAGCTCAAAAATTAACGAGCAGTGTGTACGTACCTTTTAACTTTAGTAAAATCTGAAATGCGTTTTTATTATAATATTTTTTATAGTGTAAAAGTTTGATAATTAAAAACTACATACAACACAGTTCATAGATTTTCCAACAACGATCATTATAATACAATGATAATGTTGAAATCGGATATTTGATTGAAAATTAATGAGGTTATTGGAGATATGTATGCTCGAATATCGTTTCATAGCAAAATTAATATCTCTGAAATAATGACCACATTTATCGAATAATTGCGTTCGTTCTGTAATATCTGGAACAATTTGATGAAAGAAAATATAAAAAAACACGTAGTTTTTGATCGATAATTATCCAATTGCGTGTGTAGCATGTACAGGTCAAATGAAAAATTCAGAAAGGGCACGAAGCATAGACCTAATTATCTCACGTATCAAAATAATTTGTCATTAATTAAACGGTCGATCGATTGGGTTCTCATTAAAAGCGATTCCAATTAAAAACAAAATACATATTTAGTAATGTTGAATACTCTATTTATAGTAAAATATATAGGTTTTCAATTGTGTGCACTTCTATATTTAGTAGCTTGTACCAGAATGAATTTATCTATAGACTTCAGTTCAGATATGAGCTTTAACCTATGAGTAATTTCCTGGAATGATTCTCGGAAAGAAAAATATTTGGAGGAGAGCGTAAATGAGAAACAGCGAAGAATGTGTAATTTAACGTTTGTGGAATTACACAGGTGTGTATGTTTTGTTGGGAAATGATTGCGACGTGGATATGCATGAAGTGTTAAACGAGTCGGCGTGGCGCGAAAGACATTTCACACGAACAGTTCCAGACACCTCAGAATTCTAGTTTCGGTGGTACGGACCTTGAAATTGAAAACACAGTAAAAAAAAACAGAAGCAAATTATTTGAAGCGTTCGTGTTTTCGTCTCCATGCAAGAGCTTGTATGTTCATCATCACAGAAAACCGCAAGGATTGTGGCCGTTAGAATATTTTTGGTTGGGGTCAAACTCCTTCATCTAACTCGAGATGCGGTTGAGTAGAAAAAAAAAGTGTAAACATAAACATCGTTATGGCGTTGTTTGGTAGAAACAACAACAATGGTAATGAAGACACGCGATCCTAGCCTCCTGGCGTTGTTTTGGTAGCAATAACAACAACAATGGTAACGAAGACACGCGATTGTAGACTCTTACCTGTCTGAACACGTTGTAGGTGACATCAGTATCGTAGAAAGGCACTTCCTCACCTCCCTGCAGCAAAACAATGGCGTCTCCTACATTCTTTTCCTTAAGTCGGTCGCAAAGCCTCCTCCTGTTCAAAGCGTAGAGCTCCAACGGCACCTCGCAAGTTCCCTGTCCCATAGACAACATCTTTCCTGAAAAAAAAAAATAAAACTCCAGTTAACACTCGTAATAAAAACCAAGCGAGTGTTTTGCAACCACTTCAATTACTTCACATTCCGTAATCGAATTACATTTTCTCCCGGACCAAAATTAATTTCTGTAATGCATTTCAGTAGGACCTTTGTACTTCGCGCAGCATTGTGTTCCCAGTGAAGGTTCCTCAAGCATTCACCGCATTAATTCTTTTTTTTTCTCTTTTTCCCATTGATAACAAATCTTTGTAGCTTACGCCCGACCCCCCAAGGACGACAGCATTTCTCAACTACGCCTTGCTAACTGACAAAATGTATGAAATACCTTTAGTTTCTAGTCTCTATTTCAGTATTCTTAAAGACGTAAATTCAATGCAACAATTTTATATAGAAGAGACGCAATAAGCTTCAATGAATGATATTTGCCATAACAATGCAGAACTAACAAAAGGTCAATTTGTTCAAATCAAATAAATTTTCTGCAACGTGCAAAGGAAGTTTATATGCAAATTGGGACACTCAAGTATGTGATTCTTTTATGCTTGACAATGAGAAATTTTCAATTTAAAAACAAAAAACTACCAAAAAGTTAATAAATGATATAATTGGAATTCTTGATTATGGATATTAGCAGGGCCGTTGGAATACTAGAATGCGTCGCTCTTCATAAGGAAATTCACAAAGAGAAAAACAACTAAGAATAATGCGCCCCTTTCCATAAGAAAATACATGTGAGGGAATGCAAAATTGGCGCCCCTAGAGGTTAGCGCCCCTGTGGTTAGGGTGTCCCTGTATATTAGATAAACATTATCAATGAAGAATTCCAACAACTTGAGGAATTTAATATTTAGAATCGACAATGAGTGACAAACTTTGTTGGCATTGGCATGTGTGGAATATTATATAAGACACGCATCAATAAAATTACCAAAATGACATATGGTCTGACCATCTGTGTAAAGACTACCCTCAATTATACAATACATACAGGATATTCCGTTTTAAATTATTGACATATTCTAAAACAAATATCTAAGTCCAGGGCCGTCTTAAGATATTTGGCGCCCGTGGGCTACTAAAAATAATGCGCCTATCTTTATATGAAAATGCAAGGGAATGGGGAGGCATGTGGACGTGGACGCATGTTGTCGACCAAATTACTACTAATATTAAAGATTTAATAAAACAAATATAAATACTCACAAATAATGAACAAGTATAATATACAACTAACAGCATGAGCTTAGTAGAATAAACTGATTAAATTGGAACGTAAACAAATTGGATATAATGAAAAACCGGAAGACCAGTTGCGTCAATCTGAGTTGCGTACAGTGTCCAATACATATAAGTGAAATTGAAAACATAAATACAATTATGTCCAAGATTGCCACCATCTACGAAAACATTACCCTTAATCAAGTGAAATATAAATATTGATACAAAAATGTACTAATAGTAAATAAAATTTAAAAAAATCCTAAAATCGAATAATAATGAAATAATAATTATACGGAGAATGATTAAATATAAAGTATAATTAAGTTTGTTTAAGTAATCCTAATGATTATGCATACATTACGTAATAATTTGAAGTAACGTACGTTTCGATGCTATTTATATTTGTTAAATTATACAGAAGTAAACGAGAGATGTGGAGCAAAGTCCAATAAATAAACTTGCAGACGCCTGGTATTTCCATGACCTAATCAATGTAATAACACGAAACTGAGCGGTATAAGTTAAGTTCTAAGTCGATGCCGCTGATTCCTGCCAACTTCAATTGATCAACACAAAGAGTTTAATATAAATATACATCCTTATCGTCAGTTGCCCATTGAAATATAACGTGATCATGTGAACGCAAGCCCAGACAATCGTTTCATAATGGATGAAAAAATTCGGTGCGCTTATGCGGGCACGCCGCCACCATAATTTATGGTCCTAACGGAATGTATATAAACAATGCACAAAAACAAACATGTGCCTCTCGACTCGACGACCATCGTCATCCCAGTTCTAACCATAGCAGATGCTATGTACAACAACGACGTGTCTCTTTCCAACGCACGCCAAAATAATACGTGCAAAAATAAATAACTACAAACAGAGACGAAACGTACTCCGTTTTACAAAGCATTCCAACGTAAAATCGCCGGATCGGAAATAATTGAATGAAGCAGGAAAACGTATTTGCTGCACGCGTTCATGAATGAACCTTCATTTAAATGTTAATTCGCCGGTGCGATTCCCAAGTGCCGGGCCGCGGGTTATATACTTCCCACTAATATCCGCACCCTCACCTAGTGCATCCACTGTTAAGTACTAATATCTAGTAACACACAAAAAGTTGTGAACTAGGTTCTGTTTGTTTCAGTTTCACACAGCGCCAACGTGGAAATATTATGCGCACAACTTCTACTGTTTGCAAAAAAAAACGGAGGTACGCGTACTACAAAAAAACGTCATTGAACAAGCTGTCACAATGATTATGAAAGGCAGTATCGCTTTTTAATTTTTTAAGTTTAATTTGTTAATGATATTTGACGTTTATTTAAATGAAAAATTTTGATGACAAATATTTTTTGAAATTTGAAAAAAAATAATTATACGAATTTTATTTGTAATAAATAAAGAATGCATTTAGTATATTTGAGTACGAGATACTACTATTCAATCCAGGACATCGATTTTACTCGCTACTACGGGAATAGTGTTGTATGAAAGGAGAGACGGTCAGCACTCCCGTCCACAAGGACATAAATACTACGGGAATTACGAGGATTCGATAAAAAAAAAAGAGCGTGAAACTCGCCAATTTCTACTTGAATCATTTCATACCAGGAGTTCATTTTTCAGCAGTCCAAAGGGATTGTCAACAAATTTCCGATTTTCAATAATACTCAGCCTCAATCTAACTAAAACATTATTTATTATTGTATTAGATGCTCTTGCTCAATTGCATTTCTAATGAACTCATCTTCATCATACTGCAAGTTAAAAATGGTGATAGCTTTAGTATTTTCGCAATAAAAATACGTTGAGTGAGTGATTTGGCACCGAAAACTTATTCTAAAAAGAAGTGTTAATTGCATATAGATTTGTTTTAATAAAAATGTTTACATACAATTACAGTTGGATATTGCTACGTTTGCACGTACGTACAAACGGTTTGTTCATACCAACGTACACTTTACGATCGTACTTTTCCTAACTCGCTACTAACTGACTAATTACAAAAATGATGATATGAAAGTGTTTACGTAAAATATAAATTGTTGATTGTAGTTGTGATGAACTCATCTTGATCTTATAAATAGGATTAGTTTACATATGATGATTTGGATTTCCCCGTAATTCTCTTTTAACAAATTGCGTTGAGTGAGTGTGTTGGCACTGAATGAATGTCAATTAAAATGCATTAAAATGTAGTGTTAAAAAAAAGAAGTGAAGTCAAATAAATCTCTTATCGTGTAATTCGTTTTTCCTAATTAAGTTTTATAAATAAGTTCGGGAATTAAACTACATTAAAATGATGTGTTGATTGCAATTAGCAATAGTTTTTGAAATTAAGTTACTTGGTGAGAGATAAATAATTGGAGGAAACGTGATTATCGAAAGACTATCTCTTCGCTGCGTTGGCTTAATAGCGAAGGGACTGAGGGCTCTTCTGGTTCCAGTCAAAGGTGACTTCATTAAAGTCCCCGACTTGGGTCGTTTGAGCAATTACGATGTTTTAATTAGTCTTCAAATGGAATAGTCCTTATCGCGTTTATTTACGTTCCTCTATTAAGTTTACATATATTTAGTTTTTTTTATCCTCTTCGTATTTTTGGGAACGCCCGCAGTATTCGTGTTTTCCCAAAATTATCACAACTCTTATCTAATAATATTTACAGTTGATAGAGAAGGTGGAGAGCAGGAACCATGTATATATAACATAAATAATACGTATCTGATGCAACCACTTTCACTTTGGAAACTTTTCGTGATAAATATTTACTACAGCGGTCGAGAATAATTAAATCGAATTCGTCAGAGCGTTGTTGTTTGTTGTTGTTTTTTTATCCTGCTACACCTCCAAATGTACTACTTCTTGTAATATGAAAAACGTCCTTAGGCAATTTTCAGAAACATATTAATCATATGTTGTTAGATCTATCATTAGTTTCTTTGATATTGGACTGTGTAAAATATAAAACTCAGTTAACATCACATAAACATTATACAAATTGTATACAATTTCCATCTTTGATCGCACGTACGTACTTAATGATCATAATCATGTACGTATTAAGTTGTCATTTTGTGAACTATTCCTATCATATATTTAGGAATTTTTAAACTCATCTTTGAAACAGACTACGATTTCAATTGTATTTCCTAAAACTAATTCGAAAGGAAAAAACAGAAGCCCAATACACAATATGAATGCTCCAAATAAAAAAATTGTACGTTAGAACGGATTTGTACGTAAGTTCCGTCAATAAATTGAAATTAAAATTGATATTTCAAACCATTACATTTGCTATGACTGCTCGGTAAACTACAAAGGATGTTTGTTATCAAAAATAATTCTCTATTTTAACGAAGGCCAATTAAAATGGAAACAGAACTGTAACATGAGTGTTAATTGAATTTCCTCGCTTTTCATCTCAATGCACGTAGCTTTTGCAATTAAATTCAATTCGTTTGCGAAATAATATTTGGTACAATTTGATTTATCGTTTGCAGGCTGTTGCTGGGCTGAATCATGGCATACACATTTTCCCATAAACTTCAAAGAATGCTTTGTTTATCAAACGAGATGATAATAAATTCAACGGTAGGTAAACTGGAGCAATAAATGGGGAGAGCAGTACTCAAGGTCTCAAGCCTCGTCAAATGCCAGTGTAAACATAAATTATCGAATTGAAGCAGTACAAATCCATTGATTTTATACTCACCACTGAATTATTTACAATGTTGTGACACCGGAAATCGTATTAAGATCTGATCGACAGACACATTCAAACAATGTTTACAAATTAAACTCATTAAAAATTATCAATTGTTGTAATTTACTATACTCGTTTAGTTAATTCACTTCAATATTAAAATATTTTGAAATTTTAAAATTGTAATTAATTTCAAATAAAAAAAAAATGTTTTATTAGATTAAATCATCCAGAAAAATTATATAAGGTTTAGAAGTTCTTGCATATCACGTAACTTATACCTTTACTTTTACAACATGATTTGACTTTAACGAAATATGTAGACGTCCACTAAGTATATGACGTTTTTCAATTATCAAAAGTTAAACAACCTATGATGCGGCTAGTACCTGTATGATTCTTATCCTCTTCAAATTCGCGACTATAACGCGCTTTCGCTTTAACTCGATTAGAGAATTGAATATAATTCTCTCACTTAATCTATCGTGTTATACGAACTATACCTATATTGGAAAAGGTATAATTTGGCAATTCAGTACAAACATAATAGACGTCTATCAATTGTTTGATGTTTTACAACTAAAGAAAGTTAAACAACCTACGGTGAGGCTAATACCTGGAAGATCTTTACTTATCCTCTGCAAACTCAGGACTAACAGAATAGAGACAATTTGCTATGATACAACCATGTTTGTAACAAACATAGTTCTCGACTAGTTGGGAGGTAAATCTTCTAATGAAACCATAAAGAATACGTTTTTTTATTTTATTTTCGGATAAAACACGTGTATAATCTAGATGGAAAGAGCAGTCGCCGCAGTTGGAGGCATTGCATATCGCGGCGGGTTGTTCGACCCGAAAATGGAATAATAAATAATTAGCTTGCATTAAAACGGAGTGTGTGATAAAGCATGAATTCAGCAGTTCCTAATTAATGTTTACTTTCCGTGTGTTTAAACAAGCCGTTCATTCGCTTCCATTGCGAAGGCTTATAAAAAATATACTGTACGAACTGTATAGGCTTGCATCATCCAATATGCAGCATGGTCGTATTCGCCTTACACACAACCATTTGATTATGATAGTACGGCTCAACGTTCTACTAACACAGCACGATACATATTATTTACAGGAAACACAGACTTTCCATATACTTCAACATTATAATTTACTAATACTCTTATTTCAAACTCTATATTTACTATCGATTATATTATATATCCACATAGTATGAATATAGCATAATCATACTTTTATCCGTAATTATCCTTTTTGGTACATCTTGTTTATGGTTAATGTCTATATTTTTATCCTGCCATGAATCGCTTTAGTTCGCTCCAAACATCGTTAACTTTAAAAGTTTATAGTTTTATTAAATTATATAACATAAATACGCGCGCATCTTGTCCTAATTAAAGTTGAGATGCGTATGCGCGATTTTGCTTATCAAATGTAGTGTGGATACACGTTTAAACAACTCTTTGTTGACAAAACGTTGCATTATAGTTACTAAGCTTACAATAACAAGAATTCCATAACGTACAAATATTTCTTATAGACACAAGAATGCTTTATAGAATTCATAGACATAACAATATTGAAAAGAGGGTACTTTCTGTTACCTGCCATTTTTTATTGCATTTGCAGGTACTTGAACTATGCATTCATTTACAGCAGTGGAGGCCCTCCTGTCGCCTCCATCTCAATGGAATTTACCTGCGCATTTCCATTCAATTCCGTTTCAAGGAACTTATTATTTGTTACATATATACTTGACACATTTATTAATAGTAGTTCACCTACGCACCCATACTCCATTTTTGTCCTGATTCTCATTATACACTAACCGAGCAAAAAATTGTAATTATTGTTGTTGTTAATATTATTATTTTTTTCTTAATGGCTCATTGTTTCATGCATACAATACACGTGAATCACTGAAACCGATTAGATTATTTTTATTCGCCGTTGTTTGGTTCTGTTGTGTTATGTTTTGTTTGGTATTAAAGAACAGCAATTTTTGCGATACGGATACCATTCGTGCAACTCGTTTTATTTACGACCGGCATGAATAATTCAATGACGATTTAATAACACAATGATGCATTATTATTATTTGGGCCTCAACTGCTGAAAATGGTAACGGTAAACTGAAAATTGTTTGCATGTATAAATATTTAATTGTCTACGTGTTTTGATTCAAAGTTTCCACATCCAAATTTGATATTTAATTCGAATATTTCATACAAAAATTTTCTCTTAGTTCAAAAAAACTGGAATTGAAGCAGTTTTAATATGAGTTGAAAACACATGTTTTAGCAAATATAAATTATTACATGATATGCCATAAAGCTTTGTCACAAGATTGTGAATTGTCTAGAAATGCAGCCAAGCTTTAGCTACTAAATGAACTTGTTGCACATTGAAGTAATCTTTAGGAAATCCCATCTGATGTCCCAGCATTATGTAATTTTCCAAGAGGATAATGTTCTTTATATAACGTTTCTGTAATCAGTTTCAACAGTCTTATTCTAATGCACATTAATTATAAAATGGATGAATTTTGTTACTTATTAATTTTAAAAAAAAACTTATCAAATTATTTCATTATTTGTTGGAAATGTACTAACTGTAGGTTGTAATAGATAGAAATTGTTTTTCCGAGAGATTTTAAATCCAATTTACGTCAAAAGATGTAAACATATCATCATCAAAAACAATAATTTCCTGCGTGTGAATAATTTGATTTCCTTTTGCGAATAAAGAAAACGCAATGGGAAAAAATGCCGAATTTTGGAGTGGTTCGCCGGGCGAAAAGGGGTTTTGAAAATAGAACGGAAAGAAGAAGAAAAAAAGGATTTGGGAGAGAGAACAAAAAATAAATAAATAAAAGATGAGAAGGAGGACGAAAGGATATAATAGAAATAAGACTCGAGTTTCTCCTAGACGGGCCAGATTATTTATAGACCACCGAAAACACAAAGTGTATATATATATGTATTTGACGACCAATGTCGTACCACGAAAATGCTTCGGAATATTTAGCAATCATTATGTCACGGGTCCAAATATCGCCGGCGCCGCAGCCAAAATATTTTCCTACTATACACACACACACACACATGCTCTTCTTCCTTTTTTTTTCTTTAAAATTTCACCCGCGAAAATCTGCCAAGGTTCAGAAAATACGCTGGACTTTGGTTAGAATTTACGTCTTTAAATTTATATTTAAAAAAAACCTTGTATAACTGAGAGAACGTCTCAAAATTGCAACGAATAAAAATCTAGTATTATCACACGAGCATTCAAAATAAATGCATATTTCGATTACTTATCGAATCGAATACTGTTAATAAATATTTGCCTTTGCTTGTCGTATTTTTTTTTTAAATTTATTATTTGCATGCGAATATTGGTCTCGTTATTTGCATATCCATTACGGACAAGTACGGAAAATATATATAACTATAATTTAAAAGAGTAATCATTTCCGTTTTGCGTAAAAGTCGCGCATAACAATTACTTGCTAACGCTCCTAGTTGGTTGGGAGAGCCAAGGTTTAGGTAAATCTAAACTCGCAGCTCGAGGCCCACAGGATCCCCCCATATGGGAAGCCAGTTTATAAATACGGAGTAGCAACCGAAAATATAAACAAGAACTTGACCCGCGGTTTCAACGAAAGTTCAATGTTAGGACATCTATAAAGCATAATATTTACAAATTCCGAAACGTAAACAGGATCTGGTGGAAACGGTCGTCATTAGTTCCTACGGCGTTGCGTAACGTGACTAGAACTTTCCGTTTCTTTTTTTTATTATGTTTTCCACACATTTTCCATGCAATTTCAAATACTATTGCAAAATTTCACTCAATTTTATTTCATTCGTTTAAATTTGACTAAATGAAAATTGCATCTATATCAATAATTAATATTACGATTTTTCAGTTTCTATTATAATGAAACTATTTGTTATTTTTAAATTAAAATCTGTAGATTTAATAGAGTAAATTGCACCAAATGAATAGAATATAATACTTAAATATTACTTAAAAACTAGAAATACCTGTGAATTTTTAATTTCACAAAAATATTTTAAAGCTACATAAAATACAAGAAAAACTTGTTATTTCTTAATTTGACTACAATAATTGGAAATTACGTAGAGTTGTTTATAGAAATACTTGTGACTTTTCAAGTTGAATAATAAATTGTTTGTACTAGTACAATACTATAAATACTTGTTACTTCTTAATTTGATTATTAATACCTGTTATTTTTTAATTAAACTAAAATAATTAGAAGCTACAGATGTTTGTAATAGTACATTACTAGAAATACTTGTTACTTCTTAATTTGACTAAAATAATTGGACGTTACAGTTGTCTATTATAGTACATCACTAGAAATACCTGTGACCTGCAGTTATTCTTACCGAGTAGCTATTAAATTTATTTGTTAGATTAAAATTTGACTAAATTGTAAACTAGTGTAAAAATATCACTTAACTATTTTAATTGATGATTTTTTTTCAATATTTATTAATAACATTTTTAAGTAAATAAATAAGTGTAATTGAAATATCAAATTATTTAATAATTTGAAATTCGCCTCAAATTCGTTACAAACTATTTAAAAGTTTGATATTTAACTAAATAATTTGAAAATTTCAGCAATGAATACTGAAACATCAATGAGCTTTGAAAACTGTTTACTCGACTGAAAATAATTTGTTAATACTGAAATATCATATAGAAACTATAGTTATTTATCAATTTGATATTTAACTGAAACAAATTAAAAATAAATATCACTCAATTATTTTACATATACTTTTGAAGTTTATTAAATTAATAATTTTAATTAACACTTGTAGAAGTACACAAGATTTTAGCGATAATTTGTAAATAAACAATAAAAAAATAAGATAATTTGGAGACGTAAATTATCTTATCCAAAATTGTAAATTACAAAATTTGACGTAATTCAAACTTCTTAAAAATATTTGTAAGAGATATCAGAATATAAATAAACAGAACTAAATCTTTAGAAAATATTCGAACTAAGCATTCTACTTTTGCCAGCGATAATACGCATTGGAAATTTGATGCTTTTTAATTTCCCGACTCCCTGGATTCACATTTTAAAACGCAAGACGTATATTAACTAAAAAAAAATTGATTTTTGTTTTTTAAATAATGAAGAAATATGTCTTTATTTTCTAGTAGTATCTAGTAAATTGTTATATTATATAATAAATGGAATATTTAATGAAAGTTTAACAAATTATTAATGATTTAATGTACATGAATAACAATAAATATTTATTTCTTACTAACCCTGCTTTGTCAAGAAGAGTGGGAGTATTTTAAATAATGCTGAAGATATTGACTGTTCTTCGTGTAAAGCGAACTAGTAAAGTAAAACTAGTTGTTAGTTTGATTAGTCGATAATGACCAGCTGCGGACGCACAACAAACATTTTGTATAAATAAACATACATAAAAGTCGTAAAGTTCAAGGTTAAAGCATCGATTCGTCCGGACAAAAAACAAACAGTATTTCGGTTCCTCTTTCCCCTGTTGTTGCGGGATTAAAAAGAAAGAAAACAACGCACTCCATGGTACATACAGTTCAACGATCCGAAATTGCTGCTACAATGGCAATGCAATCTCGTGTTACCGAAAGGCAAGGTGGATGGATGCTTCTTCCGTGGAGCGGATTAGAAGAAGTGGCGAAGCAACCGACTTTCCGAAATATGAACAAGAGGTTCACGTCTCATTGTCTTGCAAATGAAACAAAGAGAGTTCAAGGCTATACGGTACAATCTAAAACGCCTAAAACATAAACAAAATCGCGAATAGAAATTCCGTACAGTTCAATGGTATTGTTATTGTTGTTGTTACTATTACAAAAGCAAGTGCTTTGTGGACAAGCCTGCAATAGACTCCTTTGTACATTGAACGTATAAAATAAAAGATATCATATTTCATTACTTTCTACATAAATAATCATTTTCTTCTTATAATTTTATTGGCAATTTGAAATTAAAGTTAAAAAATTAAAATATTTCTATAAAGTTTATATCTTATTAAAGAACTTTAGCCTTAAACTACTCGAATTATGATATACTACTTAAATTTTTCAAAAAAAGATCTTTGTATAAAGATCTATCAAATCTATAAAAGGAGGATATTTATTTTATACAGTCGAGACCACTACTGCTATTTAGTGACATTTCTGCGTAATTATTAATGATTAAGGATACAAATCCTACTTTATGCAATATTCAAATCGTTGTGTATAGTTTGAAAAGGATGCGATCAATTACAAACAAGATTGTGTCTGAAATATGCAAACTGACGCAAGGTTCATCGATCTGCAAACAGCCTAGGATGACGGATATTATAAGACTGCAAGCAAAAAGTGCAAGTGTCGACGATGAGCAAAGACTTTTCGCTGATCTCGAGATCTTCGAGGTACGATGAATTTTCAACAAAGTCACATGTCCCGATGACCAATACTATGACGCCATGTCTACTTTTGGTAAACAGAATTTGTTATTGTTAGAAGTTCATTGCACCGTTTTTGTTTTGTATCGAATTATAAATGAAGTACTTGCTACAAATCGGCAAAGAAATTAGCCAGAAGATGTTAAAAATCCTTGCATGTATTACGTAAATTAAAAAAAAATTAACAACAAAAAATAGAAGACAAACAAACAAACGAGCAGTTGGTGGCCGAAAAAAAAACGTACAAGGACATTCGCTTAATATTTGTGAGTATGATATTCGTCCTTGCTTAGAATTATATGCGAAATGTATCTTTTGTATTACTCATTCTTCTATCAAACTNNNNAATCATCACTTTGTTTATTAAATCAATGGTTTGTATAGGATTACTCGATTGTCTTAATGAATCATAGACTATCATATTTCTAATATCAATAAATTTTGTTTATGAATTACATGATTTATATTATTCATCTATTAGATAAAATAAAGTAACACAAAACGTCTTGTCACATCTTTATAGATTAGCTGCGCTAATCATCATTGAAAATTGTATAATTTTTACCATACTTTCCGAATCTTAAAGTTTTCAAAAAGCACATCAACATGTTGTGTGTTTATTTATTTGATTTTAGATTATTTTATTCAGGGATTTCGACGGTTCGATTTGTCAGTGGTGGAAATGCAAATAAAATCGCTCCTACTATTTCAAACTAAGTTATTTATAAACTTTTGTAAATCAATAGTTTAGTAATCATAACACATTTATAAAAATGTCTAATAATAAATAATATCCCGATGATTTGTTTCGTGTGACCTTTCTTATATTCTAGAACATATTGTAGTCTCATTATTTTTACAATCCTTAACCTGCTTTTACAAATAAATCAATAATTTTAAATTTACTATTTTCCTGATTCTTAATTCATCAAATCATAAGAATTCCTAGTTTAAAAACAAAATACTAACAATTTTCATATACATATATATTGTTTATCAAATTACTTTTGAATATCAATGCGTCATAGTTCAAATATTACGTATTTTTTAAATAAACTGAATTTACAATGTGTACTTGTTATACCCATTTTATATAATAGTTTCTAACAATTACGGTGCGTTTTCTATGTTTCAAATGTCATGTTGCTAAGCAGTTTTTTTTTACATTTTTTTCGCAATATATTTAATGTACTGTAAATTTCAATTATAATTTGCTTTAAAAAATATTATTTTATTTCTACAACAAATTCCAAACTACAATATTTTAATCAGAGCATCTCCAGCATCCATTTTCAATTTGGCTCAAGAAATGGACAAATGAGATTGAATACTTATTGGTGATTTTTAAATTTGGTTATTTTTTAAACTTGAACAACTTTTAATAACAGATAAAAAGATTGTCTTGATTTCCATTTTTTTTTTTGTTAATTAAGTCTTAAATAGCCTAAAGATGCGCCCTACATCGACCAAAATGATAGATAATAAAATAATTTGAAAAAAACATACAGAGTTTAAATGCAATACAATGTAAATAAATATTGGATTATATAAACGAAGACAAAAGTAATAACAATAATATAACATTCTCAACATATTTTTTTCTTTAGATCTCGTATATTTCGCATTTTTTTTTTGGATCGACGACCTTTTCTCTGCGACAGATGCTTCGGGTGGTTGAGGGTCATTGATCTTTTTCGTACATTTCATACCAAAAAAATACCAGTTTTCCCATTATCATATACTCCTTTCTCTCTGTCGTCCAATAAAAATACTACGAACACAATAGTATTATTGCCCAATGTGTAATTTCAAAAAAAAATTAAAACCACAGTTTCTAGTATTGTTCAACAACATTATGTAATCAGATTTTCCAGTTTATAAAACTTTTACCTTATTATTTATATTTTATTTTAACATTTGTTCAGTTATTTTCATTGTACATGTTTTCATAGTTTATTTATTTTTTTTGTAATATTTTTTATTATTCTATCGATAATAAATATTGTTTATTATATATAATTGTATGGAAACAAATAATTCATATAGTTTTAGACCAAAAATAACTGAATGTAATAAATACTGAAATATTCGATACAAAACCGCAAACAATGTTTACCAAATAATCGAATGAAATGTTCCGAAACAAATAATTGGAAACCATACAATGGAAAGAAAGAAACAATACAAACAAAAAAAAAATAGCAACAACAAATCAATATAAACACCAACGCAACGAAATGTAATAACAAACAACGTTAATTATTTGCATTTGTAATTAATTAAATTTCTCTTTGGCACGAAACTGTGTGTGCATACATAAATTCGTGTTTGTCCCGTTCATTTTCAAGCAAATAATAATAAAATTTTCGCAGCGGTTTTTCCAGCACGGAAACCGGTTTTCGCCCTTCGTCGGTGGTTGCGCAACGTACGCAGTTGCTTTGCAATTAGACATTCATCTCGACGGAAACGTGCGGAAAATACGAACGCTGCATTTAATAAAGGTAAATAATGCTGTACCTGTTTTCAGTAGAACATTGAAAACACAGTGGATCGAGTAAATGCACGTTCATGATTTTGCAAGTAAAACCTCATGAATTTTTGTCGTGTTTCGTAACAGCCCTTCAACTATGGACGTAAATTGCAATTAGTTTGGGGAGAATAGAATATGGTGCTTCGTAAGAAAAACAATAGAAGCTCTTTAATGGAAATTAATTAACTGATGGCAACGTATGCTTCATACGTTCAACTTTTGTTAATATAATATGATCCCTTTATGCTGGAACAAAGTAGTCCCATTTTCGAGGATTATAACTTCAAGTATAAAGACTAACTTTATAACGCAGTATTACATGTTTATATCCTTTATATTATATTAGAAATCCTTGCAAAACAAATAAATTGAAGTCTATAGTACATTCGCATGACATAATAGTGTTACACCAGTGGTTCCCAACTTTCTTTGTGACATGCACTACCAAAACCTTTCTAAAATCTTCTATGTAACATATTGTCTATTTTAACAATCAAATTGAGCCCCTGTGGGACGTGTGCCCCACGTTGGGAAACATTGATGTAAACGAAACAAATTTACCCTTAACAATTAACCGGAAATTCAATGTATAATAAAAAAGGGTACAATTTTAAATATATCCAAATTTATAGAAAATGTTTCCAAATATTATAGCCAAAAAAAAACAATAGGAAATAAAGGACCTCCCAAAGAAAACACATCCAAGATGGGTATCAATTCAACACAAAAGTTGTATCTACCTGACAAGACATAACAACCCAAACCATTGGATCTACCTTCGATATTTGAATAACACCATCTGCTTTACCTGTTATTATGCAATGAAGGTAAACTGTCAATAGAGTATTTCCTGCAATTAGTCGATAATTACCACACATTGAAATATAATAGATTGTTAATAATATGGGACGATGTATAAAAAAAAACAGCCAACAAAAAAAAACTCTGCAGAAGGACTGCAGGTCGATACCCTCTGGATTCTATTTCTGCTATATTTTTGGGTTTGGTCTGCGTTTAGAATGTCTTGCTTCATTTCGTATATTTATTATGGTTTTATTTGCATATTGCCATGGGTTGCAAACAAATTACGGCATTATTATTATATAATAATAACAAGAAACAACGGCGTTGAATGTAGAATTTTATCGTTGCTTTATCTCTACTTTTTAAAAAATTAAGACATGTAATTATATAATATTTTACATATTTGTAATAACATTTTTTTTAGTAGAATACGTACATATATCCGTACAAACGTACAATGATATCAGTCGGCTCTGCTTTCTTGTGTATTTAAAATTAGAACATGTCAACTAGTGACGTAAAACCAGTTTTAGAAAAAATAAATTGTAATATGATGCAGAAATCCGATGGCTAAGTGTACGTTCGTATGAATGTCGAGTACGTTCGTGTGAAATAAAGAGACACATTGTAGCAAATAATACCTTTAGCATTTTTGAATATGGTATTTTGTGTAAATGATATAGATACATAGTTCAACGTCCGAATAAAGTACATTCGCTTAGCGTACGATTATTTATGTTATGTACGTTAACTGAACATTGAATATATAAATAGGCCAATGAAACGAAGACAAAAGATTTGAATGTTGTATATTAACAATGGTAAACTATGATACATTACGCACGTAATATAGTCGATTATGCAACACGGATCTAGTTGGACAGATCAATGTTAAAACGTATCGGAACGGCAAAAAAAAATAATAAAAAAGAAGAAGCAAAACAAAAAACATGCAAGAACACAGCGCTAATACTAACAACGGGCAAAGGAAAAAGAGCGTGAGTTTCTCATTGAGTTCACACGGATCGAGTGGATTTTTTCGCGTGCGAATTACATTATGCAAATCGGAACGGCCGTACGCTATTCCGGCATTGCCCTTGCGCGCTTTTATTTTGTAAATGGATTCCATTAATAATGGTCGGCTCTCGGTAGATGTGTATCTACAAGTGGCGGAGCCGAAGAGATCCTTGGATTATGTGCTCCGTTTCGCAATTGCTTACCGGCGAAAATTTTAATTGGCACCAGGCATAAATCGAACTTTTGCACTAAACCACCGACAGACCACTTTCAAGGACTCGCGACGAACAACACCGAATAAAAATATATATATATACATGTAATAACGTGCAATATAATAGGAACGTACGAACTGAAAGGTAATCTAAGAAACCGCACTGGATGAGGTAAAAAAGATAGAGGAGAGAAAAGAGAGAGGACCACACAAATTTCGTTTTATAATTAACAAATTATGAAACTCGTCTCGTGCTCAATCCTTGGTTTACTAACGTACTTATCTTATAAATATTATTTATTTAAGATTTTTTTGTATAAATATCTTTTTATTTAAGTCATTTTACAATTTCATAGATTTTCATATGTATTTTGTATTCACGAATTTTTTATTAAAATATTAATATTTGTTGGAGTTTCAATCTGTGTAAAATTAATTTTATAATTTATTAAAGCCCTCAATACTTGTTTCATCTATACACTACATTACATCCCAATTAGCAAGATTCAAATTCTACTTTTAATGGTTGGATGCATTAAAGCCATTATAGGTCTTTATAATCCTCTTTTTTTTTGAAGCTTACAATTTTTAAGGGTTTGAATACATAAATTGCGAGAAAATAATTCCGCTTTGGAAATTTGAATAACGTTGCTAGGGAGACGATGCTACAACAGAAAACAGCGAGGAAAGCAAATAATAACAAAAAAAAAGTAACGATAGGAACGGAACGGCTTTTGATGTCGAGTCACGTAGCATTGTTCCACGAAACTGGAAAACCCTTCGCCAACCTTACAGTACTCTAATTGTATTCCGCTATATCTAGATACACCATCAAAGACAACGTTAAAAATATGCAAAATTGATGTAAGTAACAATCCAACGCTTAGATACTATAAGCTTAGAACATGAAAGATTAGATACTTCTGTAGGGCAGTAGACACGCCGCGCCCCAATAGTGTGCATTGCACACCGCTGGGCGCTGTCACCATTTTGGTGATGGTCACGAGCTAGTTATAATGAGGCGAGTTTCATTTTACACGTGGACAAGCTTACCTGGTTACAATGCGGAATTTTGTTGATGGACGGACGAACTAGTATTTTATCAACGAATAGTATTTTTTTTCAGCATACTCTTCCCAACGAATTTCGCGAATATATTTGGACTCGAGAGAGACGAAAGCAACGAAAGAAGAAGGAAAAGCAGAATGCGCACAACACATGTTGCATCTTATCAATGTTATCTCGAAACCTTGCCTCGTACAAATATTTGGATTTTTTTTAAAGCTTGCAATAAATATACTCATTGTAATTGAATTATTAAAGAACTACGTCAATTGGAATTCATTCAAGTGGACAAAAAATAAATTATAAATTTAATTTAAATTAATAAAAATAATTTGTTTAATATATTTATCCCAACAAAAAAATACTATACATAAAAAAAAGTTGGTGTAAAAGTTCGAGCAATTTGAATAAGATGAGAGATATAAAAAAGGTCTTAATTTCCGGAGAAACTGGAGATTGCATTTGCTACGCAAAAATGTAATTTGGACAAAAAAAAAGAACTTTACTCGAAAGCAGGAAACGTTGAGATTTTCACGCTAAGGATTGCTCGTATAAAATTCTGTTCTTTAGGTGGAAAATGGAGCGGAGCGTCTGGAGGCACACTTTGCAATTGGGAATCGATTTGTGTGTAAGCATTTCCACGTGCGAAAACCGTGCGCTCGGATCAAAGATGGAAATCCGCAATGTGCTTCTTCGTTCGTGCAGATAGAGATCGGCAGATAAGCATCGCTGATTAGGCTGGAAGATCCGAAACATGATTAATCCGCAATGTGATCGGATCGGCAGATAGCAAGACGCGTCGTGACGCAAAATACCTGCAGATTTGATGGTTGCACCACATCATCACAGTGGAAAGTCTCCTGTGTCGTGTTTCGTGTTGAAAATAAAACGTCGAAGAACAACTGGAACGAACTGTTTGCGTTTGCATAAACACCGTTTCACCAGTTCCTGCTCTACCCTAATCAAAGACTATTTATTCGATTACCTCCAGTTCTTCTTTTTCGCTTTATTACAAACTACCTATTTTCTTTAAATTGAATTCGATATTTCAAAATATTTTATTATTGTTATGATGGTCAATACAAAGACATTTAAACAACACAATTTATCCACTTATATGTTTAGAAGATCAAGGATCATTTGATTTACAACTTTCTAATACGTTCATACACAAATATTAGTATATCAAAAGTTAATTATATGCGTACATACAACACTTATATAACAAAAAATGTTATAAACAAACAAGAAGTACTTTAAAAATTGTGGTTATTTGAAAATAATAATGTTACTACTAAAACTAGCGTGTTTTATAATAATTTTCAATAAATGGAACGGAAATATATATTTAAAACGAAGAAGCAACTATAAATGAATACACCTGTTGTTAGATGTTACATTAAATCGATAGGAAACTGAAGCCTGGAGGAGTATTCTTGTGTTAAAGTTTTCCAAAATANATAGCTATACCATTTATAAAGAAAATAACACACACCCGGGAGAACTTATGAAAATAATAAATATGTTTCTACTACTATTTTTTTATTGGCTAAAGGCCTAAATTTTTTTGTCCATTAAATATTTTGTTAAACGTGAATATGGAAATATTTCTAAATGTTGTCCCAACTTCATGATATCATTTGGTACAGAATGCTTCGTTTCATATAAAATCGATATTCAAATGTAGCTGCGAGCTGGAGCGCAAAATGTTTGCAGCTTCCTAACGGAAATTAAGTTTTGATCATTCAATTTTCTTTTACTTAACTATATATTTCAGTTCAATGATTTTACAATACAAATACATATTTATTAAAGTATTTACAAATAAACTATTATTCGTAATGTATAAATATTTACAAAAAAAAATAATAACATCATAGTTTGACTGAAAAAAAATAGTCCGGTTGTTAGATGAATGCAAATTGCTAGAATATGATGCTAAACAGAAAAGTGTACGTTCGTATGAACATCGAGTACGTTCGCGAGAATGTGATACTGCAAATTGATGTAATTATATGGGAATTCACTATTGAATTAAAATTCGTTTAACATACTTTAATTTGGATACATAATATGTACCTTAATTGAGCGTAAATTTTGTAAATATTGTTGTTCTTAAAAAAATCAATAATTTATTTCGATTTGGATTATGGTAAGTGATGCAATGTGTAATTATTGTTGAATGCGCGTTGAAAATATGAATAGGGAATGAGATTTAGTATAGGAATTCTTGTAGGCTATTTAATTAGCATTCGTATGCCAGCCACGGGCGGACACATCCGGCGACGACCATGTCTTTCGCCCATCGACGACCCATCGACGTTTTTATTTATATATATACATATATACTCATACACCAAACTGTATGGAAATGCATCAAGAAAATGGCAGCTGCTGCACGAATGTGGCAACAATGGTTAAGCCCGAAGGGAAATCCGTATTTGCACCATTGTCAGTCTTTGCAAGATTGCTCCGGGTGTCTGCCTGCATGCAGTTGGCTTTTCCTCATATTTTTCTTTTGCTCGTCCTGCTTCTCTTTATCTCTGCTCCAGGCACCGACCTTTCATCAAACAATTCACGGAAAACTGAACGCACCATTGATTATGAAAGCAGCCAAACAAACAGAAAAAAAATAAAGAAAATCACCAACGACAGAAAGTAAAAATGCAAATGGATCTTTCCGAAACGAAAAGAGAAACAAGAACAAATGTGAAACTGGTCTGATTGCGTTTGCAGTTAGCACAGTGTTAGGAGCTTACCATATTTTATACTGAGCAGATAACTAGCAAAACACACAGCTACAAAATATCGTAGTATATGGCAATAGTATCGTCCGTGTTTGCTCTTGGTAGTGTTAAGTTTGTGGTACATATTTGGGAGCAACAATAACAAAAAAAATGTAATAAGAGTGGAAGAAGCAGAAAAGGATAACGATGATGAAAAGTAGTATAGAGCTATATATCGAGGAATAGAAATGTATTGTGTCGCCGTAAGATCGCCACGTGCCGCTCATGGGGTTTCAATTAACGACCGAGACAAGCTCAGGAAACGTCCGAGAAAAAGAAATACATACATATGAAGCTACGATAGTTTGCGCAAACACATTTCGCAGTTTTAATTATTTACCACGTGTACTGAAACTATACGTATATGTGTATTTAATCATAAACAAAATAAGTGAGACGCAGTAGACTAAACCAAGTTCAAAAGCATACCTTGAACCATGAAGTCATGCACACTGGACACATACGTGCATACAGCACAACCATAAGCTGTGTATCCTCAGTCGCCCGATATCCGCCGGTGCTTATTTATAAACAAATGCCCGTTCACCTAGCAACCAGCTATCAACGCGATAAACGTTTATATAACGCGAAATTTGACACTTCATAACTTTCCTCCCCTTCATAAAAAACTCATCAAAAAAAGCAATTAATTCATGGGATTAATGACCATTTACATAATATTATTGTACATTATCATCTTTTTGGGATTTACGAGGCACTACGTGCTCTATCAACTATATAAACATATGTTGTTTCATTACTTAATTCCATTTTTTTGTTGAATGACGTGAATAAAACTGTTTACTTTATTAACAAATACAATGGTGACAGCTCACCCATAGGGGCTGCAAGGTCGCAGCCCCTCCAATATAAAATAAAACCGATAATAAATCTTGTATATAGTAGTAAAGTAAAATTTATTGTATACATAAAACAAATACATACAATTTTAAATCTTTGTAAAAATGAACAAAGACAATAATTTTATTTAAATATTTTGCTGCACCAACATAAATTCTCTAAGGAAAAATGGATTCTAATAGTAATAATAAATTAGTAAACAATTTATCGAAAACATGTTAAAATAAATTTAAGTAACGTATGATTATAGTGTAAATTATAACATTAATACTTATAGCATTGGCTGTAACCTGGAGCGCTTTTATATTATCAATGGATCATTGGTCAATGAATTAATAGAGACAAGTTCTAACTGAGTTGAACAAGAGAAACACAAACAAATAAATTAAACGCGAAATTCATTTATAAATACTGTTGCATTTTGATAACGGTCAATTGCAAATATTCAAGGTTGGGTCAAGGTTATCGAACTGCATAACAATGATAAATTGCTTGAATCCATAACATGTCAAAATCCAATCATTTAATCAATTGCTGTCCATTAGCATTAACAAAGCACGAATTTAGATGGGTTAGGTTAATTGCAAAATCTCGTGTCGGTTGTCAACTGACGAGAACGTGATTATCGATAAGGATAAGCTGCGATCAAGGAATGTCAGATTATAGGCGACGATTTCGACGAAACTTTGCTACTTGTGATCGGCAATCTTTTAAATAACTGCTTCAGAACCTACAATTACGTAATGGAACTTACGTGTAAAAATTCCATAATTATTGAATGAATTGTATCCATTAATTTCATGAAATTTTCTAACTAATTATTGTGATTACATCATGAAACTTAAACATTGAAATTGAAGTATTAGGAACTTTTCTAAATTACTTTCATTCCTCGGGGAACAGTAATTTCCCTATTATTTGAACGAAATATATAAATAAATTATTCTAAATTGTTCACTTTTGTTAATGGGTATTCTTAAGGTTAAGTATAAAAGATGTTAATTATAAATAATTCTATACGTGTCGTTGCCAAGTGAGGAGGAACTGATTTCCGATAAAGATAAAGGCAATCACGATTTGCAAGATGTAGTTGATTAAACGAAAGTCACCGAAACCTTGGGACGACCTATGAGGCACTGGTGCAGATACGTCGTGTTATAACTATAAAAGGGACGTCTTCAAAGGAAAATCTGTTTTCCTTTGAGTCGTTTCTCGATATCGACGTAAAATGAGGAAAGCAGAAGAAGAATAAATAAATAGGGTAGGACTTACTGCGTTTCTGTTATTGTTGTTTCCGAGAGACTGAATAGACTTTTGTGTTCGTGCGGAGCACACAAACAACACAATCACACAGACGAATCCCGAATGCGGTCGGGGATCGGCATTTATACGCCAGTCGGGAACGGCAAAAAAAAAGTAGAAGGAAGAATAATATGTGATTATCCTTATCGGTTAATTGGTTTTTTTTTCGATAAGATTCGAGGGACCAAGCCCTGTTCGATAAGGTGGACAAACGACATTGTGGAATGGGAAGTAACAACAATAACATCCACCGCAACAACAATCAACGTTCGGGTTATATCATCATAGACAGGATGACTTATGGTATTATCATAGGAAAAGTTGATAGCTTATGGCTTCCTAGATAGGAAGAGTTGGTCATAGCTTTAGATGTACAGGATATTAGCAACAACAAGGCGTTTTACATAATCGCTGCACAAGTGCTATTTCACTTGATAAAGAGTAATGACAAAAGAGCATCCTCGTTGCGCTGAGTAATTGCGAGAGGTTTGGACGCTGTTGTTGTGCAGAAGCTCGTTGTTAGAAAACCACCTTCCAGTCCACTCAGCATCCAATGGCTTTTCAAATTCAATTCATTCTAGTTTTCGACGTGATTTCCAATTACATCACGCTGGCAAACTCGACTTCCCCAATTGAATGAAGCGCGTTATGCAACGCGCATTGTATTTGGAATATGGCACCATTTGCTCGCCTTTGATACTTTGGATAATACGCTTTATACCGTGAAGATAGTGTTGATAGATGTATTTCCAATATTGTACAAATCAATCCAAGTCGTATAACTCAGAGTTATATTTCATAACGAATTTCAATCTTGTAATAAATAAACTCTTTAATCTCTTGAAGGTTAACAACTTTCTTTAATGCATACTTTCATAGCAGTTTGGTTACATTTCGAGAGTGCTCTTCAAGTTATTGTATGTTTTATAACTTCATAACCCAAATAGTTAAATAAATAATATAACTTCTTAAAATCTTGCTTCAACTTCTTTTTTATGTCCATACAAATTCAATATCATAGAAGTTCCAAAATGAATTTGCAGATATACAAAAAATCATACTTATTATAGAAATTGTATTCATTTGTGTTCATATGTTATAACTTCAGATGCATGTTAGAAATACCCAAATACTTAACCAAATAATATAACTTCTAGAAAGTTTACTTCAAAATAAACTCAAATTTCATTTTTGAACATATGTCTATGATTACAGTTACATATGTTCCAACTGTATGAAGTATAGTAGTATTAAAATAATCAGATTATAAATTATAAGTTTGACAGAACTGTAACTTATCAACGACTACGAACACATTCAATATAGATGCACAATAAACCAGAAAATAGATAAAACAGCCGGTAATGTAGAACATACCTATATTTCATACAGCCATTAATAGATGGCAAACTGTCCATCGTATTTGTAATCCCTATCTTTACAATAAACACTCCTTCCCATTCCTATAGATTAAAATCCCCACTTTACGAAAATGTATTATTCTCATACTACACACTGCTCTGAAACCTAGTAATCATAGCACATCCACAACTTATTTGCACCTTTATCTTAATTAAATGCATCATCCTCTAATGGCTTCATACTACCACCTACAGACTGGATAAACTTGATTATGTCATTAAACCTTTGAGCTGTCCAGATTAGATTATTTAATGTTTACGATCCGTACGGATAAAGGATTGNNTCATTTTCATAATAGTACAATGTATATGTTTTCTGATATGTACAAACAAATTTATTTATATAAGATAACAATAATAGTAAACATGGTTTGTTATATAAATATGTTAATTTTATATTATACAATATTTCAACTATATAGACAATTTATTATCAAAATTAATGACCGATTAGGTAATTTTATGACCAGTAGCAAAAATATTTGAATTACTAATATTAGGTTCGGAAATATTTAGTGGAGGACCTCAAAATTGAATTGCGCGTGGGGCATCTCAAGTGCTAAATCCGCACTGTTTATGACAGTAATAGAAACGTAGTAAACTTAGAAGAAAATACACGCAATTAGTCATAGATCCTTTATATTTATTACAAACGTAAATAAATAGTATTCACAACTACAAATGAAGCGTTAAAACTGATAATGGCTTATCGCCAATGAACTATTACTAATAATAAAAAATAAATCTACATTTGTTTTGAGAGCAGTTTCACGTGCGTTCGTCATTAAGTATCCCAATGTTTCCCAACATGTTTATTTTTATTTCACTTTCAAAATAACAACTCATTCTTATCGCTCCCTAATGATGTATAAAAATAATTATGAAAATTACAAAAAAAAAACAAAAATGTTGTGCAAACAGCAGAGATTAAAATGTTAACGCTTCTAAATCGCCTCGAGTTTCCAATCTGAATGTATGCAAATGATTATTGGGTGTTCGCAATGTATATATTAGTTTCTAATTTGATGAAATATGGTATAGGATTTGGTGTCCTAGTTGGACAAAGTTGCTCGCCTTTGTTTCTGATCGATCGTGCTGTGCTGCTCTCCACTTTTAGTTACCGCTGACGACCATACTATATCATACAATACTGTATCATACAATACCATAGAGATGAACTTCGATGTACGTAACTAGTTGGCAGTTTAATTAAATTTCACGGTGTCGTCGGTGCATTTTATTCTATTTCAAATTATATAATGAGCAGAGTCGCCGCCTTTCAGTATTCAGTGGTTATGAGACACTGCACTTGGACCTGTGCCAGGTCCTAATAATAATCGATCATTCAGTGACGGAAATCTACTAGTAAATACCAATTTTACGTGTCATAAATGTTTGAGTTTATAAACATTCATACTTTACTATTTGACGATTTAATAATTCCAATTTTTATTAATCGAAGTTTTCATTACTAATTTACTTGTTACATGAAACAAGCTATATATTTTTATACCAAGTAATCCAACTATTAAAAAAATAGATTTTAAATGAATTCTAAAATAGACAATTATTAGAGTCAAATTTTGATATTAATTACATTTTGATAAATTAAAAAAGATTTAACTGTAGGTTAACGGTCGCGCATGTCGATTAATTTGACATGTCATCGCTTATTTGAAGTAGTAAGGACACAACATAATGGTCATAATAAACTTAACTTAACTAATAAGTGTTCTACTAAGATTAGTAGAACACTTATTAGTTACCAGTTTCTTAATCTGAGTAGTAACTAAAGAAGATACTAACATTAAGACCATTTGTAAATTACAATATAATGCTGCAATTCATTGTTGTCAATCATACCAAATATTTTTGGATGTCATTGTATGTCAAGAGTATCAATTACTATAAATTATGCAATCTGTTTAATAAACGTGAAGTTGGTAATCATAGAGAAACAGAATTGTGTTGCCACGTGCAATAATTAAAATAAATTTGTGGCTACATTTTGTTATTCTATTATTAGTGTAGTAGTTGTAATAATTATTACATAATATTTTTTTTCTTCACTAACAAATCCAATAAGAATCAGATGGTTTTCTCAGTAGTGAAGGGCAAAACGTAATGAGAAAAGATTATAAACACTTTGTATCTGTTTGTGTACTTATGTACACGAGTTCCATTACGTAAGTGCGCGATACTTAACTTACGGTTACAACCGTTCGGCCACATCCTCGCGGTGTGATAGATAAGAACTCGTCCTTAGTCGTAATTAAGTGTATGATATAAGGAGAAAGGCGTAATTTTCTAATTGATTACGCGATCGCGATATTTGTTTTGTATACATATATTACAGATAAGCCGTTGCACACTCATACACGTGAACAAGACTGAGATAAGGTGTATTTAATAACATATTTTTGTTGACAAAACAATAATAATGTAACGGGATAAAAATACATTTGGTCGACTACTTTAGTCATACATTTCCACTTCGCCAATGTGAATAATTGAGTGACTAACGCCCGGTCATCTCTTCTCTTTTCCCCGTGTCGCATATATATATAAGAGAGTACATGCAACCTTGTTTCTGTCCACAATAAAAATAAACATGAAATGTAGTCGAAACTTCCGCGACATCGAATTGCTTCTATTTTCTTTAATTTATTTATGTTTTTTTTAACTTGTGTATACCTCTCTTTTCCTCGCATTCTTATTATAGTTTTTCGATAAACCGAATTTCGGAAGGTCGACGACCGCGTCATGGTCTTCTAATCCTCTAAAATAATATGTATAAACATAAATACTTATGGAAGACAAACATAATTGCAAAATAGAAAAATCGCCGATATTTTTAGTCGCAGGCCGACGTCTGGGATTAATGCACGAACTTCAACGTTATTGTTATTATTATGAAGACCAGTAGTTTTATTGGCACCTATTTTTAGCATTCCAATTCTTCCTCGGCGCATTCCAAGACGCAACGCTCAAGTGACGGGTTGTAAACTCATTTCACGACGTGATCAATATCACCGTGTGCTGCAGGAAAACTCTGTTTCTTTTGGATTGACAGTTTTATAGTCCAATATCTGGATACATCACTCTCAATAACTCAATCATAACACAAGTACAACATATTTCTGTATTTTCTACTTTATCTAGTTATTCCATGTAATAAACTAAAGTGTGTATTTTCATTGAATCATTCAAAATTTTAACCTTAACAATAACTAATTATAATGGAAACAAGAGAATTAGTTAAGAAAATTAAACATAAAATAACAATAACAAAATGCACTTGTCTGGACTCGAATAATGGCGCGCTGCTTGATATAATAGCTTTGACTAATATAATTTGTGTTTGCTGATGCAAAAGAAGAAAGAAATCTAATAAAATATATTTTGTAAATTACAAATATGCAAACATACACATCCGGTAAACATTTCTTTATATGCAAGTTTAGATTTTGGAAATTAGGAAAAAACATCCCGGATTCATCTGTCATCAAGTTTTATGCAACCCCCATTGAGAATCACTGATTTATATAAATGACCCTGTAAGAAAAATTGTTTATCTCTATTTATTTGTGAACATTCAAAAAGCGTTTTTTTAAGTCGGTTTTTTGTATAAACCCTAGTAATAACTAACTAAAGTATCAAAATAATATCAATATCCTATAAATTTGATAAAATTATTAAATTTTAACGTTAAAATATACACAAGTACAACTGCTTATGTGGATTAAATGTCGTGTTTATTTTTACGAACGAAGGACTATGAATATTTGTGAACTTGCCGAAAGCTTACATTCTGATTCAATACGTTTATAAATAGCGAGAATGTATGGAAATAGACGTAATTTTTGAGTCATCTTCATTGAGACATGTCATCGTTACACCATTATCTTAACTCGATTCAGCAATTAAACATACCAAAAATTACATTAACGCATCCTTCTAATTGATTAAACTAATCACTTATTCCCAGTCAATTAAGCAGTTTTTATTACATCAAAATCCAATAAATAATTTGAATACTTGAATTTCTTTGAATCAAGTAACTTACATAAATCTCAAAAATTATGAATCATTTATGCCTTATCTTTCGCAATGATTGTACATTTACTTTCATTGAATATAAACTTATACTTTTACAACCATTTTTTATTTTGATTGCGTAATCTGAGCAAATCCGATAACGATTTTGTCGGAGCATATAACCTTACAAATTACCTTCAACTTAACACCTGATAATCCGTGAACTTCCTCATTAATTTTCAAATAATCTCACCTAAAACTTAACATTGAATTTCTTTTAACAACAACAAGAAAAAAACATCTTTCTCGTCAAAATATTTGCTTTTCAACTTAGTCGAATATTACCGAAACACGAACATCACAAACTTTACAAACTTCCTCAATTAACGTCGCATAAATATTATTAATCTGAAACTACAGTTCTAAATGAAATATTATATGAAACTTTGTAACTATTTTATCCTACACGAAATTATCACGGTACGATTTTACACCAAAAGTTTCGGCACTCGTGGCTCCTATATAAAGAACGACGGCCTCATTCCCAGAATTTCACGAAGTTAAAAAGTCTCATACTATAAACATTGATGAAGGATCGTCATAGTAAATACAGTAAAAGCGCGTACGGATCTCAAGATATAATCACTCATTTTACGCCTTCAGTCATTATTAAATGCCTTTTCTGAAACCGTGAAATTTCGCAGGCCTCTCCATAGGGGTTTTCCAAAGAAAGTTATAAAGTCGTCAAGCTGTTTTACAACATCCTCGCTGCCGTTAAAAGTAATTAAAACCGTCAGGATTTTTTTAATGTTTTGTTTATTTTCTACCATCTTCCTACCTGCTGCATTTAACAGTTATACACAAACAAATCTTCGGAACGGAATTATTTTAGTGATTTACCTTTCAAATTAAAACATTGAAAGTTTTTTTTCCAAATACATATTTTCGAATTAGAATATTTTACAAAATTAATTGAGTTAATTACTTTTGTGTAATCAAATTACACACGAGCAATTTAAATTAAAACTTATGTTATTCTCGTTTTCAGTTATAAAATGATCAACAAACATGATACAGCTAATTATAATTTTGATGGCTGTTATTGTAACTTCTGTTATTTCCAATTATTTTTTAAGTCATTTGAACACATGTGCATAATTAATGTTAATATAATTTAGCTAAAATTTGGATATTTCATATATACAAGTATTTTTGTAGTAACTTTTTGAATTAGATAATCTGCAGATTAATTCAATTAATAGACTTTAATACTAATAATAATAATTTGTCTACAATATTTGTAAACAATTTTAAGTAATAAATTATCAAACTAATCTATAGAAAAATGTTATGTTTATGTTCATGTTTATACGTTGTTATTTTGAGCATATGAGATAAAATATTAATAACATGGTTTAACATGTTTTTGTTATTCGTTATAATACAACTAAGTGTTTAGTATTAAACGTGCCTTGAACCAAACTATTCTGCATGTCTTTATGTTTTCAGAAACAAAGCAGAATTTAGAAAAAAACGTATTTATAACATCGGTAATTGACAAAGAAACTCAGATTTCGAAGTCTCCTGTAATACACGCTTTTTTGTGGTCTCATCTGCAAAGCGTGGAAAATGAAAAGGCTGAGGCCAGAGAGACCATCTGCGGATCCGGTATAGAATTGTTGAAAATTCAACAGCGTTTCGCAACGTACTTCTCGAGCATTACCAATGCGAAACGTAGTTAATAAATCATCGAGATTCCAATGGATACATTGCGATCGCGGCTTACGCAACCAGCAAACAGAGTCACTGCGTAATATTTTTATATATATATAGGTATATATACATATGTAGTAAGTAAGATGTATTTACATGTATATAAGTGATAGTGCTTGAGGAGAGAGGACACGAAAAAAAATCGGTGTCGCTTTTACTTTATTTTTAAATAATACGTTTCGGAGCGAAATCGCGTACCACGTGGCAATGTTTTGTAAACAAATGAAAAGTCGTATTTATATATACACTTCACAAGTGTGCACATATATATTTCTCTAGTTTTTTTTTATTCTCTCTCTCTCTTTAGGCTCACATCCTTGGCAAGGAATAGCGCGCACATGGAAAATACACGCGCGTCTAGTAATATGACCATGCCTGATGCAGAGAGCATCGTATTCCCTTTATTTACATTGCTCGATAAAAGTGAATGGGATGTGTTTGCTTGGAAGGACTCTTCAACCAAAATAACGCCACGGTCTTGTTTTTTTTTACACATAGAAACTGTATTTATTATTACAAATTCGAATAAGCCGAAATTCAGGAGACCAATACAAATTACAAATTGAAGACGAACATAAATTGGAAAATCATGAAACGAAGCTGTAAGGGAAAAACCATCGGAAACGATTTAGAATCAACTTATTAGTTGTTACGTGAACAGAATAAAACATAGTCAAATGTATGATCAACACCGATCTACAACCTAACAACATCCATCAGCGATTTACAATACAAGACGTTTCGCTTCAAAACAATTGATCGTGAACTTGTGTCTTGAGAAACGTTTCCGCTTTGGTTTTCTCTTCGTTCGTTTTGCTGTTATGTTATTTCCAATAAAGCACAATCGCTGCTCTTTATAATTATTTTGTTTGTTTTGTTTATTATACACCTATATAAAGACAAAATATATAATAATTCTAAATATATATATATTTATATACATATATTTATATATATATATTGTTTTTTTTTCTATATATATATAAACATATATGTAATATGTAACAAGAAATATTTCGCTACACAGTCATCGGTTGAACTTTCTAGAAGAAAATCCTCGCCATTGGGATCGTTCCTAAACATTTATTACTGGACAACACAAACATGCCGTCGCAATATGATTATATAACATATATAACATTCATAATAATACATAGAATTTTTGTTTGAAAAATAATAATCATGGAATATGCGCGGAACGACGACCTCGGCGACACCACAATATATAATATATATATCATCATCTTTTTTTTATAATTTTCTTCAAGTTTTCTATATTCCTCTCCTCCTTCACAATCTTACTTCTTACTTTTTTTGTAGGTTTTAATAACATTATTTTATAAATATATTATACAATCACAGATATGGAGTAAACAGAGTGATCTGTGTCTATCTACTAACGTTAAAAACGAAATTTTCAGTCCAGTACCTCCGAGCGTTTCGAACAATTCTCGAAGACGACTCGGGATTCCGGATAAGCGTATAATACTAGAGTGAAAAGGGGGGTTCGGGTTCTTTGCTTCTTCCTTGTCCCATCACGCGGGGAAGAAAGGAAACCACGTAGAAATTACATGGGCCGGGAAGGGCTTGACGCTCGGTGAGAGATACTCTCACGTAAAATTAAAGTAATAGTAAACATAACAAATAATAAAAAATATATGAATCCCCAACGGGGGACAAATTAGGAGTGACTTTCCTGAAATTCGTCAGGAATAGAGAAAAGTAAAACGTAAATGAATAATTAAACTACTGTTGGTCTTAACTAACTAGCATGAATAAATATCATCGTCGAGCCCTTATCCCTGCGAGTACTTTTCCTTTCTTCCTGCGTCGATTTTTCCTTCACTCGCCATGCACACTCACACACTCTCACGCTCGCACACCACAGCATACATAAACACACGCACTTTGACTATAAAAGGAACATCAAATGTTAAAAATAAATAAACTGAGAAACGAAAAAAAAGGAAATAATAGTAATAAAAAATAAAACGTAATCGTAAATAGTAAAAATAAACGAACTTAATGGAAATAATAAAATTAAATGAAATGGGTTGAAAATGATTATACCAAAGTAGCTTTATAAATGTTCTTAGTTTTCCTGGGAGCACAGACGTAGCACGGGGCTAGACTCCTCGTCGGACTCGTAGAAGTAGCGCTGCTTGGCGGTCAATCCCAGCTGGACTCGTCGCACGGCCTCGCTGACGAGGCTTCCATCTCTGAGCAGCCTTTGGAGAAGCTCGTAGGGATCCTCCTGGATGTCCTGCGGCGGTTTGCGCCTCATCTTCCTGGTGCAATCGCAGACTGTGTTGTCGCAAGAGCAGATGCGAGCCGGCACCCGGTACGGAGATGCTCTGGACGACTTCCTGGACAGGTGGCTGCATGGTAGCGCCTTCATGGTGGAGGCAGATACACGAAGGTTCTCCTTAATCTCCAGCACGAGTCCTTCAACATCCTTCGAGCTGATGTTAAACTCAGGTCCCTTGATAGGGTTCATCGTTGCCGTGGCGTTGCTGCTTGGGGTGCGCATATTGGCTGAAGGCATCGCTAACATGAATGTTGCTTGTTTGGAACACTTGCGCGCGAACGGAACACAAAATATAAACAATTGTCGGTTGGCGACCTCTGGTGTCCGGACCTGTTCTCTGATTATGTTGCTGTTTCTGCTACTGCCTCAGAACAACTGAGACTTGGCCAACTTCTATGGTATGGCGAGCCCAAGGCGCGGGGCTGGATACGTATGCGCGGCACGAGCAGAGATCGGCTGCCTTCGCGGATTTAACTGTTGTTTGGGTGCTGGCTGGTCGCTTCGAATCCTCAACAAGCCACCATTACATTAAGCTAAACCTTTTCGATCGATGGTGCTTCCCCCATTTACTAACCTTATAGCAGTTGCTGCAAATGTTCTGCTGTCAAAACAACAACAACCAACGCTTCAGGAAAGGTCACACTACCTGAAAACAACAACACTTGTTAATATCTTCCTTCAACCATATAACGCCACTAGCTTCAAATAGAATACTATATTCTGAAATGAACATACCTTATTTTATTCTATCACGTTCTATCTATCTCTGGTCTGATTTCTCAACTTCAGTGAGTCCACTATGTACTGTCACCACCTGTACCTTCCGTAAACAAAAACAAGGACTTCAAGGTCACAACGACAGACTACTAAGACCGGCCGATAACAAAGGTAAACGCCAAGCGACAACTGGCAGCTCACGTGACGTAAACCTTCGTTAGAGTGCAATCTGTTCTTGGGTGGGAGAATAGTCGGAGCCAATGGCTGTACAGAGTGACAAAGAGAAAGGGATCATTCCATCTCATTCAATCTCTCCCATTGAATAGCATTCTATACTACTACAAACAAAAACAATAACAACGAGAAAGTTACTCACGACAAAGCTATCTCGGAATATACCGATAACACGACTTTATCAACACATTTGTTTGTATCACAATCGAATGTCACACGCTTCTTAAAACACCAACAGAAAACAAAAACTTTAATTCAACGTACGATGAATCATAATCTCCCCCTTGATTATACTAACCAACAACAACCCACAATTTCAATTTACGAAATCAATAACAATCCACTAAGAAAACGACTACAATTTAAATAATTCTAATATTTACAAATCCTTAATGACTAAACAATAACAAACAGTTGTTAATACAAATCATTCGACAATTTTGAAGTCCAAAATTTGCAAACATTTCTAGTAAATTCGCTAAGGAAATGTGTTATTGGACTTTATCAACGCCATGACATAATAACCTTAGGACTCCTGTATATCAACTTTATAATCTGAATTTATTGATGTTAACGAAAAATTATATAGTTGACTGGAAATAAACATAGTGTGGCAGATTCTATTCCAATTATTAGAACAAACTACGTAGTGTCTTACACATTTTTTTTCTCCTATTTAATTGTAATATTGATGAATGTTATCTCTCATACATTATAAATAAATCATATGTTGACAATAATATTGATCATCAGTTATATCAATTATTACGTTGTCGTCATATGAAACAATGTAAGTATTTCGGGTTAATCGATATCTATTTTTGAAGTCAGTAATATACAAATAGCTTTTACAAATTCTCGACGAAACGACGAAAATCTTCCTTTTTTAAATAAACGTTCTTTCCCTTGGTCACTCCATAAACCCTTACACCATTGTATTATTTTCTAAGAATCTAAGCTCTAAACTTTCTACCCTATTATAAGTCGTTTCCATTTAAACCTATTCAGGCTTACAGATGAAGGAATCATTTATTTCCCTAGATGAAGTATAGCTTCAAATCTTCATTACATAATATAAGAATATAACAAATCTAGGGAGTAATAATTAATATTATATATAACATACAAGCTTATTACATAGGTTGGCATCATATGTAGGCAACCAAATATACGTATCGTACAACATATAGTATAACTATAACAGAATTAACAATAAGTTTAGTTTACTTAGTATATAAGATAGTAAAAAAATAAGCATTTTAAGAAATAAATGGAACAGAAAAATATTTTGAAACTTCGATTTTTTAAGGTCTAAATGAATTTCAATGATAAAGCATACAAATATTTATTATGATGGTAAAGCTGATAATTTCCTTAAAAGTACAATTATAAATTCTTATAAATTTTCCTTGTAACAACTAGGATACAAAAAAAAACAAAGTATGCAGTAAAAGCGCACAAATTTAGTTTTCTAGCAATTAACTAAAACTTGGAAATTGGAAGACTTTCTTATAAATACACATGTAAAAATAAGATATAGAAGTAATTTGGCTTGCATTCAATTTTTCTCGCTGTTAAATAATTAATCTTTCTTAGCTAAGAATAATATTTACGGACTAAAGTACTTTTGGTCATTGACCTGTAATTAGAAGATCTACAAAAATAATCCGTTAAGCAAAATTCACTAGATTTGTCTATACAAAATGATTGTTCAATTAATAAAATGATTAAACCAATTATTAACACTCAAAACTATCTAATTATTCTATACAGTTTAATATTTTTCAGGAGTGAGTCATTTAGGAGTATATATAATATGACTGTGCTTTTGGCGATTAGTCATATACAAAACAATGGCTGAATTGTAACTCAAAGGATAAAAAGTGAACTCATAATGTTTAACAATATTTATTGCTATTGAGTGAACACAACAATCACACTGTGATTTATACAAACAATTAGTCTCTCGCATAAATAGTTTATTATACAGTCCATAGATTCAAACATTGCTTCTTAATCACATTTGTTATGTTTACTAATCAAATTAAAGACCAATATTTATTAATTTGTTCGCTGGTTTTAAACTAAAAAAAAAAATATTATTTTGTTACAACATGAGTATATACTTCAATAATAATATAATGTTGCTAAAGTTTACTTAGTAATCGTTTCCTAAAAGTCACTCGGAGTTTTGATTAAACGTATCGTTATAAAATATATAATATATGTACATATTCACAGCATAGAAAAGAATTGCAAATTGTACTCTTAGACAATTGACATATATCATATTTATTATACGTAAAACCGGAATTTGTTGTATAAATTAATTCAAATACTCCAAGAAACACTGGCCTACATTAAATTCACATGCAACATTGTATTATTATTATTTCTTTTATTATAATTATTATTGATTACTAATAATCTTCATTGCGTAAAGCAAATATCTATCAAAATTACTATTAATCAGTATCATTAACAAACACTACAATATTCTTCGGTAATTACAGCACCATTTTTGATAATATATAACTGCATTTGATTGATCGCTTATGACGGACGAGAACAGAATTAAAAAAAAAACAACAAATTATATGAGGACTAGCAAAAAGGTAATGATGGCAAATAAATGTTGATGTGCGAACGATTGCAAAAGTTGCATATTGTTTTATTGTTATTATTAATATTAATAATATTCTTGCTATACAATTGTTTAGTGTTATTGTTGCTGTATTTAACTTAAGTGATCGGCGTTAAGTTTGATATGTTCCATGCAGGTCCCTCCCGAGAATTAATTGTCAAACGCAGTCCAGAGGACCCCACACAAAAAAGACGATACAAAAAATAATAATATATATAGAGAACTAGTAAGTAAAGTAAGGTTACATAAGACGTATCAACTTAAAATCCGTTTGTAATAAAATCAATCGAAAGTTGTAATATTAAATTTGTGTTTATATGTATATAGATATATCTGTACAGAATATATAGCATTATGGCAGTGTAGGCTTTACAGAATTCCTTTCTTATTGTTGATTTACCTTTTCTCCTTATTAAGTAATTTTAAATATTCCGCTTCGTTTGAGCCCTTCACAGAAGCTGTACATAATCTAATATCCATTATATATATATATAACATATTTACACTATTTCATAAAATTTGTACATCTTTTAAAAACATTCGGTACATAGTTAAGTCATCAATATAACAGTAGAAAAAAAATGTCAATTAGATTAGAGGATATATATATATAATAGTTGTTTAATATATGTTGTATGTATTTACATCATGTAACCATTATTTGCGCATACGTGTAAGTTTGTAAGTGTGTATGTGAATATATTTATGAACTAAATAAAATTAAGAACGAAATGAGGAAACTAATTAAGTGATGCCCACGACACGTCTATAATAATATCTACTATTCACTCCCAAAAAAAGAAATTCCGTTTAAGAAATCAATTAGCTTAAAGTACATGAAGCGTTCTATACGTGTAAATATTGTAAAAATCTTGCCAAAAAAAATAATTAAGAGAAATAATCAAATCAAAACAGTCTCAAAATAAAATTACAAATCGACAAAATAATAATAATAAAAAAAATAAAATAAAAGTTATTAATATGTTAAAGAGAAGTACTCGAAAATAACCAGCCGAATTCTACATTTCGCATTAACAATAGGATCAGTCTTTAGAATTGTTGTGGAAGTGTCTCTACTATCTTCGAAGTCAATCAAACAAAAAGAAAACATAATAATATTTATAATTACAAGAAAAAGCAGACAACAAATCAAATCGACACTTCGTTTCTCTCTATTTGCATCTGTTCTTTACCATCGACTAAGGATTACCTCTATTTGTTTACTTCGTGCGTGTCTCTTTTTTTCTTTCTTGACTGTTATCATACACATTTTGTCCCTCGTTAAATTTCACTTCATTTTCAACCTCTACTTGTTTTTTTTTCTCGCTATGTTTAGATTTATTCGAGTGTCCAATTCTAATTCTATTCTTACTCTGACCTAATCATGGCTTAAATTTCACTAGGGGTATGTTCTTCGACGTCAGGCATTTGTCGCACACCCATTCCGCGTAGACCTCGGCTGTAAGAAGCTGAAACGCGGCTTCCGTTAAACCGGTACATCCCCTGAAACAGAAAGCAAATGTGCCGTAGGTCATTGCACCACCTGTGGAATCATATACGGTCATACCTATGGAACCAGAAGTTGCAGCCACTCTCACATAGGATGGCTTGATCGTTATCGTGCACCTCTTTATGGCAGACGCCGCATGGGTAAATTGGCGGCGCGTTAGGATTTTGTGAATTAAAAACCTAAAAGATACACAGTTTTATAAGGGTTTTTTTTAAAAGCATCTATGTTGGTACTACCATTGATTGATCTGCGGGGTAGACTTTGCCTGCACTCACAGGCAAAGGTTTCTGATAAATGTTGTTCAGAGGCATCATAAAATTGTTATTCATTGGCCCTAGAAGCAACATTGAATTTGGGTTAAATGCAAGCGACTAACTGAAAGTGATAATATACAATTTCACGTTAACCCTTCAGATAGAGATATTATGCACGTGACAATAATACAGGAATTCTATTTACTACAAGCAGACAATGAACAATTGGAACATGTCGTTTGCAGACATTCTAATTGTAAACAGAAATATTTTTAAATATTTATGAAAACTGAGATATTTATATTAACAACATTTAACATTACAATCTCAGTGTTTTTAAAACGATTAACTGAGTAATACGCGTTTTAAAAATAAATAATTCCTTGAACAAAGGCGTATCCTTCTACGCTTTAATTATTGTTTTTTTGTAACTTATTGAATTTGATCACGAAATAAAATTTTAGAGGAAAACAAAACAGTGAATTTAAATATATCTAATATCAAAGTGCAGTGAAAATCGATTTTTCTGTAAAACCTTTAAAGTGTTTTTACAACAATCAAATCAACATCAAAATGTCAGCTTAAAGCAATAAAATTTGCACATTAGCAAGTTTTGTTAATTACATTTTCAATGAATAAAAACACATTGAATTTACTGAATAAAAAAACGTGACAAACCTTTCATTAAAATGAATTCGTAAATTAGAAAAACTTAATATATAAATAAAATTAGTATAATTTTAATAAAATGAATTGATTTTTTTTGTAAAAAGATTCTGAAGAATTGCATATATGAATTTGTTTAAAATACAACGCGTCTGTTTCTTGATTATTTGAAATTAAGTATTAAGTATGAATGTTTATATTAAGTTTGCACGTTTTTCTCGTAATAAATTTTAAAGTATAAAAAATGCATATCAAACCTGAATCTATAGAGATCATAGAGTTCGAGTAAAGTGCTTCAAACAAAATGCATTCGTTGCGAGTTTAGAAGACGTCCGATGTTCAAAATTCAGGAAAAATCCATATCCGTTATATATATAAAAATTTGAGTAATGAAAATTAATTGAATGAAGCTCTTTTTCGTACGTTTCTCTCGATATCCATCAACATGAATGTGCAATAGTAAGCTGAAGTTATAGGCGTTAAATAGCGTGTTGTTAGTTACTAATATAAAATAATAGTTACTAATGATGGTAAGTTCCGACGGTAGCAAATGATCTACTCTTAGTAGGCCACTGCGATTGTGAATATCAACCATCATGTGTGTCGCGGGGGAAACAAAGTTGAGAAGCACTGCATTAAATATTATTATTATTCATTACATAAATCATACAAATCTTCTCAAGATACGAGCCTTCGCTTAGAATTGCGAGACTAAGAATTTCAAAAACAATTTTAACAGGTTTTGATTATAGAATACTCCACATAAAAAAATGAAACAAATATATGTACTAGGAATGACTGAATTAATACTACAATGGTGAGATTTTGGACTGAGAGTCTTGAGTTCTATACTGAAGGGTTTTTGATTAGTAGATATAATCACCTGAATTCATATTACATTGTGGTCCACCCATAGGACTGTTCATGTTATTTCCCATTCCATTCATGGGACCGTTCATGGGCGACGACATACCATTCATAGGCCCAGGTCCGTTCATAGGGCTGTTCATTGGACCTAGAGGTCCACCATTGTTCATTGGACCCATAGGACTGATCATAGGCCCATTAATGGGTCCATTGCCTTGCATCTGACCCGGCATAGGCGATGGTCCCATATTGTTAATTGGACTTTGTATTGGACCTGAGGAATAGAGTGATGTTAGTATGATTGGAAAATGTGCATATTTCTCGCAATGAATACCTGGAATAGGACCATGCATAGGTCCGTTTGGACTAGGAATCATATGTGGTCCCATTGGGTTACCCATTGGAGGGCCATTCATTTGAGGCCCATTCATGGGTGGACCATTCATCCGAGGCCCATTCATCATCATACCGGGATGGTTGTGATGTGGTGCCATTGATGACAAAGGAGGACCACCTGAAACAATTACACAAATCAATTCCATTGCATATCATATAATAGTCATGAATAGTGAGTGACTGTTATCAAGACAATAACAATAATACTTCCCACCATAAACTACTTAATAGTGATCAATTTACAGGCTAGAGCTCAGTTGAATAGTTATATTTGTGCAGTGAACACTGAATGGTGAGTGAATAATTTATTAAAATCTGTGTGCCTTGCTTTGATTGTTTACTCAGATTTTGATGTATAATTAATTTAAATGCAATATTTACCCATTGGCCTGTTGCAAATGTTCATACCCATGGGCATGTTGGAACCCATACCCATGGGATTTGGGTTCCTGATCATGGCCATGTTCATGCTGGGGCAATCATCAAAAGGGTTGGAGGCAACAATAGTGTCTCCGAATCCTGATATTGGTGGTGCATACAAGTCCTGCACATTTGGGGTTGGTGGTATTGTTGGGGTCTGTCCATTTTTTCGCCTCTTCTTTGGGTTAGAGACACCACTGGACAGCTCTGTACCCAGGTTTGGTACATTTACCCGGAATGGTGATAAATGACTCATATCTATGATTTCACACACACACAGCCACTAGATGGGTACATTTTCAGTTCAGTTCTCTTTCCCTGATCCCACACAACTTCTCACGGATTCCTTCCCGTGGTGCAAAAATTTCGGTAGATGAAGGTACAGAAGGGATTGAAGGAAAATTAAGAAAAATGATGAGGATGGGCGCTGGCCTAGATCGGTGGGCCGTGCGGATTGCCGCCTACCTTGTCTCTCACTATTATAAACAAGCCTTCGGAGCCATTTCCAACATTGCATTCGGTGTGATAAACATCATAATAAACAATGGCAGATAAATACCGGTCTGAATTTGGCTACAATATCGTGCCCGCTCTCACCTATCGGGTCGACCATATTTCTTTTTTTTTAATCCTCCTTCTTCTTCTTCTTCACCACCACTCGCCAGGATCTTTTCTTCGATCCGTCTTTCTTCCTCTCTCTCTCTCACTCACTTACTGTTAGCCCCTCGACTTTTCGAAATACCCAAGCCGGCAATTTTCAAAAACCAAATACCCGTCTGGAAGGTCGACGGACGCGACCCGAATGGCCGCAGCAACAACGAAACATCGGCAACATGCGAAACACGTCCTGGCGACAAAGGCCCGTTACATCATAATCTATATCTACTCTGATCAATAACTCGAAATTAACAGAAATTTCATTCAAACTTATTCAGATACTACCGAACGTTTCCATTACGAAAAGTAATTTTTAAGAAACTACACGTTATTTAAAAAAAAACTTTGTTTTGATTTCAGAATAATTTAATAACGTGTTACAAACAAAACTTGCATAAAGTTCATTATTTTCTTTACATTGGTATCTTGGGTATGCAATTTTTTTTGCACGACGTAGTATGATTTATATAACTTGTGTACAGTGTGTACAAATCTATACAATTATTAAATAAAACAATAATATTTACAAATGTTCTTATTGCGACTTATTCATGTACTTTAGTTGATAATGTTACTTAATTCGACCACTATTACAACACTTCTTATTAAAATTATTAAAGAACGATATTCGTGCTATAAATAGAACTTAATCAAGTTATTTATTGTTGTTTTGTACTAAACTTACTTGATATTTGAAACGTATATTTGGAATATCAAAAAACTTTTTCTGCATATTCAATTTATGTAAAAACCAATATATTCAGAATAATAGAATTCATTATTTGCAACTTAATATAATTAACTAACATATAGAAAAGATCAATTAAATTTAAAATATATAAGTTTTTATGAAAGATGGTTACGAATAAGAAAATCTAATAGTAATTATAATTTGCAAAAAAATTACATTTTAGTAGTTTGTTCGCAAATTAAAATACTTTATTTAATAATTTTATTTACTTTTCGAGAATAGTTGTTATCTATATAAGATAAATAAAGTAAATAATACGTAAATGACGTTGCTGTTTATTTCAAATTATTTTGTTATTGTGTTGTCCTGAATGACTCATGTCATAACTAACTTTCAAATTTGACGTTTAAATTTTTTAAAGTTCACTTTAAGTCAGCTATAGTTAGCTTACTAACACCATTTTGAAGTTAGTAAAGAATTAGCAATAAGACGATTGCAATAACAAAAAAAGGTATATTTGTTTTTTCTTTTATAAATTGTTGAGGGTCAGAGGACGCGCACTTTAGGAAGTTTGAGTAGAACCGTAAAGCCAGGATTCGATTGCACAAAGCGATGAATATTTCAATTAATATAGTTGTAGATACCAGTTGCGATTATCTTCGCGGTAGACAGGAACCGAACGGAACAGTATCGCGGGAAATTTGAAATGGGCGTCGCGACGGCTGTAATCGAGGGTGGAAAAAGAAGGGCGGAGGGCGAAGCCACTGGCGCCCTCCCATGCGATCCTAGATCGCCCGTCCTTTCGGCCCTTTTAGCGCTTATCGAGCGGCGATTTCGTAAACTTCTATCGACTACGATTGCTGATTTGACTTGCGCGAGCGAGAGGAGCCGATTTCCGGTCTCCCCCCATCTTCGTCCTTCGCACGCGCATTGATGTATTTGTACCGTTCCATGGTTAGTTTGGTGTCCGTTCGTTTGCGAATTCTTTTGCTTGGTTAAGGTTTTCACACGGGTTAAGGATTTTCGGAGTTCACAGGATAAATCAGGCGAAATGAAAATGGAGTGGGCGCCGCAACAGGAAGATCTTCGCGAGATATTGACTCTATTAAAGGAATCACAATCACCGGTCACGGAGACGCAAAGAGTAGTCCAGCAAGTATCCTTTTTTTTTGTTCGTCGTCTGTGGGTAAATATAATGATGTTTGTGGGAACCACGAAATACGAAAGCCAAAAAAACAGCACTAACAAAACCGCCAAAATCGAATGTTTACAAATGCATTTGCAGTTTTTCTTGCTTGCAACATACCAAAACATCACAGTAAAATCATTACATTTAAATACTTAACTTCCTATTGTATTTTTCATTTACTTCTTTACACACGTACTTTCCTTAATGCAACTTTTAGAAATTAGAACAGCTGAATAAGTATCCTGATTTTAACAACTACCTGATGTTTGTTCTTACAAAAATGATACAAGAAGATGAGCCAACTCGATCTCTCAGTGGTTTAATATTGAAAAACAATGTTAAAACACATTACAGCAATTTGGTGCCCAATGTTATACACTTTATTAAACAAGAATGTCTGCAAGCTGTAGGAGACCCATCACCGCTAATCAGAGCCACTGTTGGGATACTTATAACTACAATAGCAAGCAAAGGGGAATTGGTCACATGGCCTGAGTTACTGCCAGCACTGTGCAACATGCTGGATTCACAGGACTATAATGTGTGTGAAGGAGCCTTTGGTGCCTTGCAGAAGATTTGTGAAGATTCAGCAGAGACCCTTGATGCAGATGTGAACAGCAGACCACTTAATATATTGATTCCCAAGTTTCTACACTTTTTTAGTCATTCTAGTTCTAAAATTCGATCTTATGCAATTGGTTGTGTAAATCAGTTCATTATTCAAAGGTCTCAGGCACTTATGATTCATATTGATTCATTTCTAACTGTAAGTTTTTTTATTATGTATTATTTGTTTTATATTTACACCAAAATTGTTTTAGAATCTATTCCTCGTTGCCACTGATGATGATCCTGAAGTGAGGAAAAATGTTTGTCGTGCACTTGTTATGCTTCTAGAAGTTAGAATGGACAGATTAGTTCCTAATATGAGTGAAATAATTGAATACATGCTCTTGAGGACACAAGATCATGATGATGGTGTAGCATTGGAAGCATGCGAGTTCTGGCTTTCTCTAGCAGAACAACCAATATGTAGAGATGTACTTCATGGCCATTTAAACAGACTAGTGCCAATACTTGTGAAAGGAATGAAATATTCAGAAATAGATATAATATTACTTAAGGTGTGTATAATTTAAGTATGCTATTTAAAATAATAATATTGAGAAAATAACCGATACTGGTTAATGATTCTTTAAGTGTAAAGATAATTCATTGATCAAAGTACAGTCAACAATATGTATTGTAATCAGATAAATGCATTCAATTTTTAAAAATGAATCAATTATTTAAAACTTTGCTAATCAGAGATATCAATTAATCACTGAAGATAATGAATTGAATAACTATTATTGTTTTTTTTAACTTATAGGGTGACGTAGAAGAGGACGAGAGTGTTCCTGACAAAGAAGAAGATATAAGGCCAAGATTCCATAAATCAAAGACACACACGATAAAAGCAACGAATTGTAATAGCGGAACGGAAAATGGCATGGACCAAAGTGAGGAGGAGGATGACGAATTCTTTGATGGGGATGATGAGGGATCATTGTCGGATTGGAATTTGCGGAAATGCAGTGCGGCTGCTTTAGATGTACTGGCAAATGTATTTAAGGAAGATCTATTACCGATCTTGATTCCCATTCTGAAAGAAACCCTATTTCATTCGGAATGGGACATCAAGGAGTCTGGTATCCTTGCGTTAGGTGCGATTGCGGAGGGATGCATGAGCGGAATGTTGAATCATCTGCCGGAGTTGATACCATACTTGATAAACAGTTTAAACGATAGAAAAGCACTTGTTAGGGCAATAACATGCTGGACCTTATCAAGATATTCTCATTGGGTTGTCACACAACCGCACGATTCTTATTTGAAACCTTTAATGACTGAACTTCTGAAAAGAATTTTGGATAGTAATAAGAGAGTACAAGAAGCAGCATGCTCCGCATTTGCTACGTTAGAGGAGGAAGCCTGTACTGAGTTAGTACCATATTTAGGATTTATATTGGAAACCTTAGTCTTCGCTTTCACTAAGTATCAACACAAAAATCTGCTTATTTTGTACGATGCTATTGGAACATTAGCTGACTCCGTAGGACATCATCTAAATAAACCAGATTTTATAAACTTATTGATGCCGCCGTTGATACATAAGTGGAACATCTTGAAAGACGAAGACAAAGATCTATTTCCTCTACTCGAGTGCTTGTCTAGTGTAGCCACCGCCTTACAGTCAGGTTTCTTACCATATTGCGAACCAGTCTACAGAAGATGCGTGTCGTTAGTACAACAAACTCTGTACCAACATATGGCAAATCAGCAAAATCCAGATTCCTTTGACGCTCCGGACAAAGACTTTATGATTGTGGCGTTAGATTTATTGTCTGGTTTAGCCGAGGGTCTAAATGGACACATTGAGAAATTAGTTGTTAATAGCAATATTATGGAGTTGCTGCACCATTGTATGCAAGACCCCATGGCTGAAGTTAGGCAATCATCATTCGCTCTATTGGGCGATTTAACCAAAGCTTGTTTCCAGCACGTTAAACCTTGCATATCAGATTTTCTGCCAATTTTAGGTCAGAACCTTAATCCAGAATACATTTCTGTCTGCAATAACGCTACGTGGGCTATTGGTGAAATTAGTATCAAATTAGGTAACATTTCATAAATAAACCCTTCAACATTTGCGATATTAAATCTTAAACATTTTTCCAGGTGCAGAGACGAGGCCATATATACAATTAGTTTTAGGACAGCTTATCGATATTATCAATAGACAAAACACACCAAAAACACTATTGGAAAATACGGGTATGTGAATTTTGCGTTACTTTTTTTTATATATATACTTGCATGCTCACTCTTTACTCAATATAAAAAAAAATAAGGTGACATTTAAAGTAAGTATGAAAGCCAATTTATTATTAAATGTTTGACAATAATCGAAAGTCGCTTAATTTTCGTTGAAATAATTTAATTTTTGTTGATTTATTTAATCAGTGTTTAACGTTGATTTTTTTTTCCAATTTTATTGATTTACATCTGTGGTTTAGGTGTGATGTGCTTTTTATAATTTTCAGTTTCGTATTAACCGTAATTATTATTATTTCTTTCTCTTTTTGATTATTTATTGCAGCTCGACCTGGAATTGTTTCAATGTAAATCTATGTTTTAGTGCACGGGTTTGTGATATACATACTTTCATATATATGCATATACTATCAATGGATACAGTGTTATTTACCACAGTTTATTTGTTTATTATTCTAATTCTTATTTATTTATTTTTAATCCCGTTTAATCCACTAGCTTAGCTGAAGCAAATGCAAAACTGTATAACAAAAAAAAAAATAATAACCATACCTAAAAGAAATTAAGCGAATTTATACAATTCTGGGCAAAGGCGATACAAGGGAACAGATTAGGTTTCCCCATCTCATTCAAACTAATTTATTGGCTTTAGATTTATATTAAGTAGTTTCATTTTGAAGATCAGTAAGAGAGTATCAATGTTTTATTAATTTATATATATATATATTATTTTTTTCTTATTCTATTGATTGATTGATTAAGGGCTAACGTTTTTAGTTATTATTTTTGGGGCGTTCTTGCGGATTCCAAGGAAGAAGACGTTCAGCCCTTGGGATTTTCTTTTACATCAAGTTATTTCTTTTAACCTTCTAATTTTTTTCTTCAAAGATGAAAAAAGAGATTGTCATGATTTGTTTGTAATTGAGTTGGGTTTTTTTGTTTGTTTTTGTTCTCGGTGGTTCACTATAGCCATAACAATCGGTCGCCTTGGTTTTGTCTGCCCACATGATGTCGCGCCTGTGTTACATCAGTTTGTCCGCCAGTGGTGTGTAAAATCCTCTATTTTTATTCTAATTTATTATTATTTTAATTTAAGTTATTTTAAGTTAATCCATATATAATTTGATTTGAGTTTTATTCACGTTTGCTCTGAGGAAGTGCCTTGATTTCGTTTTTCGTTTGGTTTTACTTCTTTAGTTCACTTTTGATTTTAGCCAAATTCTGTTGCTTCCTCCTTTACATATAAATATATATATATCTGTTCGAAAACGTGCTAGATTTATTGCCAGTTCAAAAGACATTAGCCATCTTCAATCGCAATAAATAAAAAGAGAAAATTGAATTACAGACCAAAAGAAGAATGTTAAATGCTTGATATTTATATATGTACTACTTGTATATTTATCTATACATACATACACCTGTTAACAGAACGGAGATTGCTATTTCGAAATTGCGCATCAGAATGAAACCGGTACTCAATTATATATTGGAATAATAATGCAAATACATTTACGCATCGCGATACCTCCGAGGGACGCATTCTAAAAAAATAGATTTACAGGTGCACGTCGTTGAGGAACATTCGGGACAATGAAGAGAAAGATAGTGCTTTTCGGGGGATGTGTCAGATGATCACCGTAAATCCAGGCGGTGTTGTGCCAGATTTTATTTTCTTCTGCGATGCCGTCGCATCCTGGATTACACCAAAAGACGACCTCAAAGATGTTTTTATCAAGGTATTTTAAATTATAATTTGCATCAGTTTATTTATTTTTCATAACATTTTTATTGTCTTATAACATAAAATGAAAGCAATTTGTATGGACATAGAACTTTTGTATCATCTAGGACAGTGTCTCTCAATTTTAAAGGTATGGGTATGTGTAGAAAAAACCCATTCTTCATCATTTTTTCTGCGCCCCCAACTTTGAGAATCACTGATCTAAGATATTTTTTGTGTACCTATCAAACTGTAATGGTATAAACAATTGGAAACGTGATTACAATAATCCAAGGTTGCTCACATGTATGGGTGATAACCTTGAATAGAAAATATCAAACTGCTTAGTAAACACTCATGACGCGTTGTACCAAAAAACTATTATTTGATCTACAATAGAAGATCATTGTTAAATATTCAACACATACTTTGTTTAGTAAACTTACATAATGAATATTCTTTAGTTTTGTGATGCTATGTTTTTTTTTGTTCAAGATATTGCACGGATTCAAGTCTCAAGTAGGCGAAGATAATTGGAAGCGATTCAGTGACCAATTTCCTCCACAATTAAGTGAAAGGTTGTCCTCACTGTACGGACTTTGAATCTTGAAAAAGGTAAGTCACATCCAGCATCCTTGTCGATCCGCAAAAAGAACATCAGTTAAATCTGTCTACATTTCAGGATTTAGGGGAATTGTAACACGTAATATTCCAGGGTGGGAAATCTAGAGTGGCTCTAATCATATGATTTCATTATATTTCAATACCATCATGTAATGTGAGTTTAAGGGTGGGTAAAAACAAACTAAACAAAAAAAAGCAAACATACATTTTTATACGTACAGACCTATACTCTTAAAACAGCAAATGTACATCAAATTTTTTTTTTTCGACAAGTGCGGGGCTGACTATTTGATTACAAGGGTACAATTATTAAAGTAGGGGGAAAACATTTGACAACAAAAAAAATAAATAAAGAAGACTGAGTATAGGTTAAAAAGTAATATTTTATAAAAAAAGAGTTGACGAGAAAATAATTTACAAAAAAAAATGGGTTTTCAAATAAATAGGACAAGACGATGAAGGCCGCCTGCGGTGCAAGAATTATATTTTAATTTTAATTTTCGTGAGTACAAAAATACACTAAAACTGAACTAGAAAGGAACGATTCACATATTATTTTTATCCAGTAGAGTTGAAACGTTTCATATATTTTGTTTTTTCTTTTTATTGTATATGCTTAATTAGAATTTCATTTTTCTTTTTGAAGATTTATTATGTTAGACTGTTCATTTTAGTAGACTAACAAACATACAAGAAAACATACGAAAGTGACAAGTTGTTAGTTACGATGGGCTCTTTCCTCGGCCGGAATGATGTCTTTAAGGCAAACGAGAGGAGAGAGAGATATGAAAATGAGAAAGAGAGAGAGATATAATTGTTGAAGGTGAAGTGAACACAGACACCAAAACAAATACCAATCCTACCTTATGAAGAGGACTTCTGAACCCTCCCCGACCCCCCAAAAACCTAGTCCTTAAACCCACTATTCCTGCGACAACGCTCCTTGATGTAATCACAGTGGCCTAACTTGTGTGTGTGTGTGTGAATGAGTTTAGCTAATATATTTCATTATGTGATAAAACTTTTTAAACGTTTTTGTGATACTGTAAAGTGAAGAAACAAACAAAAGTAAGAAAACGAAGACTTTAAATCCAAAAAAAAAGAAAGATTTAACAAAACAAGTAATATTAATTAATAATACGAAAATGGACCTTAGATAATTTTTTTTACTAGTAGTTTATTAAATGATATAGTTAATTGATATAGACAATTAAGAACTAATGACCTTTGAGTGAGATTTCTTCTTCGGTTTATTTTTAATAATAATAATAATATTGTATCATTTTTTTTGTAATGAAATTAGTCCTTTACATGATTCAAAATACAAAATGTTCAATCACGATTAGTAGTTTTAGAGAGTGAGAGTGAAAAAAAAAGAAATAATAATAATAATATCATTTTCCTATAACTTATTTTTTTATGTATATATTTATATATATATTTTTTTCGTGGATGCAGCAGTATATATAAATATAATACTATTTTTTTTTGCATGTTTTGTTATGTGATTGAATATTTTAATTACTGTTGTTAGATGTTTAAACATATTTTTCTACTAGTTGCAATACTACTTCATATAACTTTTTCAATTATTATTATTTTTTTTTAATTTTCTTCCCCATTGTGTTATAATCTTACCGGTTTACGTGTGAATGTTTTGGGTTAATATCCATATCCGCGTTTTGCTTATAACGTGATTTCTCGCATATCGACTTCGTTTTTTATTTGTAATTTCTCGTTTTATTGTGTGAGTTTCCTTATTCATTTATTATTATTAGTTTTTGCAAAGAAAAGATAAATAAGATGAGATAAAAAGAGAGAGAGAGAGAGAAAAAGAAGTAAAATCATTGGTGCAGAAGTCTTCAATTTCCTTCTACACTCCAAAATCCATTCCTTTATTGCGATACCCTCGCATTCCTTTCTTATATTAATAATTAATATCGTATATACATATATATATATTTATAAAATATATTTTTTTTTATTTATTCGCGTTTTACGATTTATTACACATTTGATATAGTTTCGATTTTCTGATACATATCATGGCTGGACACGGCACTTGTGCCCTCGCCTGCACGCACAATACCTTCAAACATATTATGTAAGCAGTACCATTTCATGATCGTATTTCTCAAAGTACGATTCCAAGTGATGGCAGCCATGATTTTGGACCTTATTTTTTTTTAATTCATGAATTAATTCCTGGTAAGACTAGGGATAAAAAACAAACATAGTTCTCGTATTTGTTCATTAGTTACTATCATTATTTTATTTTTTTTATTTGTAATAATGTATATTTAATTTAGACACATTTAATTGTATTATTCATTTTGACTCTCATCTTAATGTGATTATTCTATATGCCAGAATTTTGAAGATTGTGAAAACACAAAGAAAAGGAAGGAAGAATGATCGAGCAACATGCGCAACTACTCTGAACAAATATACGAAAGTGATGTACTTAATGCTTAACAGTTAAAAGTTATTGTGTTGTGTTGTATCATTTCTTCTGCTTGTCTCTTAATTACACGAATTGGAGGTGAGACGATTTTTCTGGTTTTTTTTTGCGTGATAATTGGAATTGCGACAGGGCTTTTGTAGATAAGCCTTTTGATTTCATTGATTTCACTTGAAAAGTTGGTATGTTTTTGCATCATCATTTTTTCTCCCCAGATTATGTATATATATACATATATAATATTCTTTTTCGTAAACGATTGTAATATGAGAAATTGTTCCAGATGTCATTATGAAACGAGTTTTGTTAACAAAAAAAAAGAAACAAGTATTATATTATTATTTCAGATATATCTTTTATTTATTTTGACCTTCCTATCCAGAACTTCCTTTATTTTTATGGTAAAACATTATATCATTAAAATATACTTCTTCTAAGGCAGTGATTCTCAAACTTTTTGGTCCGCGACCCCCTTGTTGACATTAAGTTTCTGCGACCCCCTGAAGAATGGGTATGTATAGAAAAACAACCAAGATTGATGTGTCATTAATTTTATGCCACCACCCAAATATTTTACGCGACCCACACTTTGAGAATCACTGCTGTAGTGGAGTCGTCTGCTAAGTGCTGTTGAAATTGGAAAAAAAAGTGAATAGGATTTTTTTTAAAATCGCTGCTTCGTTGATATCCGACGTTTTCACGTTTTCCCTTAATTTTACGAAACTTTAATTGCATTTCATGATTGCGTAGGATGTTATGAAACAAAAGCGATAAGTTTCTATCGATACAAACAGAATAATTGGAGATGAATAACAATGTGTTCTCGAGCGACTGTTGCGGGATATTTTCTAAATTGAACAAATTATTAATAATTTTTAACCAAAGAAATGTGATCTTTTTAATTAGGTATTATTGATTAGGTGGAATTATTTAATGAAGAAAGCACAGAGAAAAACGCGAAAAAACATGCATATTGTGAAATTAGTTGTTAAACTTTAAAAAGAATATATTTGATTATTATATCTGATTGTTTGTATTCATTTATTTGTACAGCATATATTGTTAATTACATAGCTCTTGATTATTGACCAAACGGGGATGGAGCTATGATATTTGTGTGTTATTTATGTAACATATAATTAAATAAAGATAATGAAAATATAATGCATATTATATTTACTACAATGATTGATTATAGCAGAGATTGGCCGACCGACATGCAATGAACATCATTATTTCTATTGGTTCAATTATAAAATTTGGGTAAATCGATTCGTCGGGTGCTAAATAAAATATTTTTCATTAGCTTAAGTGAGAAGTTAATTATTTGGATTGAGAATTAAATTAAATTGCTTGATTTTTATAAATTATAGTAGATGTACTAACCAAACCACAATGCCGGTAGTAAGCTCATTGGAAAGGTTGTAGTTTTCTCTTTAATTTGCGCATTCGATTGTTTAATTAGCACGAGTGGTAATCGATTAATTTAAGAAAACGTGAAAGTATTGCAGAAAATTGAAAAAATAGTTAAATAAATGGTTATATTCACATATATTAGAAAATTTGAAGATACTGTTTTAAAGAATAATTCTTTGACGTTTGTTTGCTATAAAATACGTTAGTTTTGGTCAATTAATAAGTAAGTTTTTAAGCTTTAATTCGTTCTCGGTTTTCGCGAATCAAAACGCAAAATGATTATCGAAAATGCCAGTAAATTGGGATTTGCAATAAGAGACTAGGAGTGCAAGGAGGTATTTGAGCTCCTATTGCTTCCTGCATCTACTTCCTTGTATGGAACCCTTTCTTTGAACTTCACATTTCACTGCAGGCAATTACTAGTGGAACATGTCAACAACCATCAATCACTAAAGTTCTTTGGCTTCAGACACATACAACAGAAACTGCAGAAGTAGAATGCATTAATTGTTAATAGTCATAAAGTAAGTAGTAAGAATCATTGAAACAATTATTATTATTTTAGGTGGAGCTGATAGCAACATGCCTTTAATACAGCGGTTTCCAACGCCCACGCCTTCCCGAATTTTTTTTTCCGCGCCTCCCTTACCTTTTATTGTTTTAATAGATTAAATAATATAGACACGTTTTATTTATTTGAAGATATTATGGTATAAAAATTAACTTATTAAAAAATGTTGGCGGCTCCCAGGTTGGAAACCTCTAATATATAATTGATCTCAAGTTCCCCAGAAAGCATTGTTTACTAGCAGTTGTCATTTGCAAATAGTGGAAATCTAAACTGGCTAAACGTATTTTATATAACTATCAATATATATTTTCATTTATTTTATTCTCTGTATATTGTAGATCAACATTCATATTCAACATTCTTCTGGAAGCACTAATTTTAATCTCATTAATTAATGATCTTGATCTTAAATATAAGATCAAGATCATTAATGTCCAAAACTCTTCTGAGAGTTGGTGTATACGAAAATACAGGCCATTTTCGAAGACGCTATTTCCCCAACTCATTTGTTTTAACAAAGTATGTTAATCAATTACAACGACACCATTGCAGCTACAAATTAACATTTGCATTCATTTTAATACGTGTATATTCAAGATCAACATTAATTTATACAATTCTTCTGGGAGCTCAAGTTTACGAAAATAAAGGCCATTATCTAAGTCGTTGTTTTCCTACTTGTTCAGCAAATTGTATATGTATGTTTGGTTGCTTGCACTTTAGGCGCGTAATATCTTCTTCTTCCTTCCCCCTTCTTCATTTGGCTTCCGCATTACGCGCCAGAAAACCAGCCACTGTCTGTACATTCAAATCCAAAATAACTTATTCTTCGGATTTCTTCTTCCGCCCAAATAGTTAAGGTAACCAGCTTCTCCCAATAAACCAAAACTTCCTTCTTCAGCACAAATAATCAAAATAAAGATCTTCTTCTAACGCAACTAAAAAATAACTATTAAATCAAACTTAAACTAACTTCTATAAAATCTGTATATAGGAGAGATACGGCAAGACTGGTAAAAACAAGAAAGGTAACGGATCGAAGATAAATATATAACGAATTTCGAACCGGGGTCCCAGCGGTTCAGTACTCAGGTTCTTGGACAGATCTCGGAAGGGTATAAATTAGAAAGGTTAACACGTTAAAATTATATAGAGGCATTAGATGATTATAAAAAAAAAGTAAACGCCAGCTCGTGCTAATTAAACCATCAAATACATATATTAAAGAGAAACTACAACCTTTCAAATGAGCTAACTGCCTGTAGAAATTGGAAAAAGTGAATAGGATTTACTTAAAAATCGCTTTATTGGAAAAAAAAGATTTTCGTTCATAACTCGAAAAGTTTCCGTGAATTTCTCGACAACCCCTTAAGATAATTACATAATCGATAACTCGTATGAAAGCTGAATAACTCACCTCTCCAACAAGCCTCTTTGGCTTGTCGCGTGGCATCTTTGTGCTGTCGCGGAGAATGCCTGCTAAGAAATTGGAAAAAAAGTGAATAGGATTTACTTAAAAACCGATTTTCGTTAATAACTCAAAAACCAATAAACTTTTGTTGCATTTCATAATTGTGTAAGATGGGCGCCACCCTTATGCAACTGTTTATGAAACAATAGTTATGTACTGTTTATTGCGTAACAGGGTATATATGATTTTTGCGTTTTTTTTTCAGTTTTTCTTGAATTTCTCTGCAACCCCCCATGATCGACCACACATTTGAAAGCTGAATGCCTCACCTTTCCAACAAGCCTATTGGCTGTCGCGGAGTCGCCTGCTAAGAGCTGCAGAAATTGAAAAAAAAACAGAGAAACGTTTTTTTTTCGTATTTTCAGTTTTTCTTGAGTATCTCATTTTATGTAACAAAAGTTACTTAACGTTCTACACGTAGCAAAGGAACGTCGTTTTTTTTACAGTTTTTCGTGAATTTTTCAACACCTTCAAGATAATTACATTATCGACCACACCATTTAAAGCTGAATACCTCAACTTTCCAACCAAACTATTGCCATATTCGTGCTGTAGTGCAGTAATTCTCAATATTTTTGGTCCGCGACATAAAAAGTTTCTGTTATTATTTTTTTGCGACCCCCCCCACACTTTCAGAATCACTGATTTAGATGGATAATATTTTTTAGCAAATATTTCTGTTTAACTGTTTGATCTCTAAATTTCTAGACAACTGAATCAGACAGCTACAGCTACTAAATGAACATGGGATGGTATGGTCTATCAAGATTGATCTTTTGGCATACCAAAGAAATTAAATGATAATTCTTCTTTCCTGGACATTTTCTAGAAAATTGCCCCACTAGGCATGTTTAAAAGGTGGGATAATACTACATTTATATTTAACTATGCTTTTGATTACAACATAAAATGAAAAATGCCTTAAAAAAATTGATATTACATAAATTTTCCATTAATTTTATATTACGAAAAATTGTTTGATTTATACTTACACTAATTTTAGAACTTTTGGTATATTGTATTCTAAATTAACTTGAATTCTTATGAATTAAGTTGATAGGACAAGTTTAATTTAAAATCAATACTTGGTATACATGTGACTTGTTCAACTGGTTGCATATGAGGCAACGTTCATGTATTGATTAACCATTTGTAAAGTGTATGGGAGTGGAGTGAATAACTCACAATATTTTTTTTCATAAAGACAGAAGCCTTTAATTGAGATTAGTTAATCAATAACGATAATAAGATAATTGTCTTAACTGAAAAGATTATTCAATTAATCGTAGTCGTGACATGCTTATGGTAAGCACGCTAAAGTTAAGATTATAATTACAACTAATCTCCGCTTTAGTAATTGCTGAAGATAGTTTTTAAATTTGTTTCAGTCTATACCACTCTTTGATTAGAGCCGAAGGAACCTCAATCCTTATAATTGTGTCCTTGATGATTCACTCATATTATTATAATATGATCCTTAATTTACTGTGAATCGTCGTAAATTAAACAATAACATATATCCCGCCACGAAAATTACAATTAGCAGCAAAAAAATAATATTCCAATTGATTTGGTAAGTATGAAACCAGCAAATATTTATACTTGTAAGAAACGGTACTTTAATGTTCTTGGAATTATTTAGAAAAATCATGTTGGAATAATCTACCTAACTACGAAACTTACCTTTAACTGTTTTTTAAAAGAAAGATTTTTTTTTTGATAAGTATGATGACACTAAACATCTATACTTGAAAGGACTGTACTTTACGAACATTTCATATTATTGGAATTAGTAATCTCGGGATAATTGAAATTTATCAAATCTGATGTTTTTAAACAAATACTACAATATTGTTCAAATGATTTTAGTATACTTGAACAGTATTTGGAAGGTCATCACTTCAAGACTTTTTATGTATTCCATTTAAGACTAACGTTTTTGGTAATAATTGTATTAAATTAATGTTATTTGTAACATTGTTAAAGCAAATATTTGCCTATATCTACAATTAATTATAAAATGAGTGAATATGAGTAACAATAACTGCTGAATGAGATGTATGATTATAAAGAATATTTAGAAGCTAATGGAATTTCTTTAGATCTGCAGGCAAGGGACAAACAAAATTTTCAACTACCTTTTTTCTGTTAAATACCTGAAAAAAGGTAAATTTACCTGCGTCTGGAAGCACTGTGTCTGGATAAAATAATTGTAAGAATGAGTAGTTTGGGCCATTGAAATATTCTTTCCAAACTGCATAATTTACTTGAAAATTTATTATCTGTTGAAATTGTGGAGCGTTAAATGAATATTCTAAATCATATATTTGGTTTGTTAAATACAAAACACAGTACATGACAGATACTTAATGATATATGTATGTTTTTATATATATATATATATTTTATATATATATATAAATGTATAAAAATAAAAGTCAAGGGAAAAGTTCGAAAGAATAAGGAACAAAATAAAAATAAAAAACAATTGGAACACAATAAATAATTGGGAATTGGTTCTACAAACCAATTATCCAGTTATTATACAACAAGTATTGCACTAAAAAATATAACATAATAATCATATGCTTAAAATATACTATATAAGTCAAAATAATAATAATAATATGGGTGGAGGAAAACTGCTTTAAGCCATTACACCGATGAACACTGAGGCATTTTTTTTTGCTCTCGCACGAAAATAAAAATAATTCATAATAGTTAAACATTAATTAACAACTCGAATGAGACAAAAATATATATAAAAATGAATTTTGGAGTATGAGAGAGAATGAAAGAAAAAATAATAATAAGTACGGACATTATCCAATAACATTGCCATGAAAAAAAAATATCAACATCATTTCAAATTATTTCCGTTTCATCGTAATTTTTGTTTTCTTGGTTTCCTTGTTCTTGCAAAAATTGGTACATATTCTTACTAGTAAAAAAAAACTTCAGAAGGTCACTTTTTTAAAACTAATCTACACGAAACTTAAAATTTTCAAAGTGAACATTGGAACAATGCAAATTGTCGTTTAAATTTATATCATTTTATATCTTTGTTTTGTTTTTGTTGTTCTGTTAAGTTTTCTTTATTTATCTTTTTTTTGTTAGAGTAAATATTGAATCTCTTCATTGATGAGTCCTAAATATCTCAAAAATATATTTTAGCTTGAAGAGGTTTAATATTCGTTTCATTCGCAGTCTGCTCCCCGCATTCGATAGTAAACTGTACAATTTGAAATAAGAAAATTTGAAAAATAAAGATGGGCATATCCATGACTAGATTCGCTGAATTAGATTACAACTAATATATCAAATAAGAAACTTAAATGGGATTTTTATATTTGTGTTATGCGCGTTCGTCGAATGCTGGGAACGTTCTTAAATATATATATAATATATGTATTAAATATATAATCTACAAGAAGTTATTAAAATATATCTTCGGATATCTATGGTATATATACCTTTTACAAATATGGCTAATATACTAAAATATATTATAAAACGTTAGTTGGGAGGAAATGTGGGTATTATAAGAGGCATGTGTCCATTGAGGCCAGTGTTGAAGGAGTGGTCGAAGTACATACCCAGCTTATGCACACTGGCTGATGCGTTTGTTATGTCAGGTACAGCGGGTGCCGCAGGTAGGGCCAGGTTGGTGTGCATGAAGTGCGGATCTTCCGCAGCAACAGGTGCCGTATCCTTGGTCTTCTTCTCGACGTGCTCCTTGCTCGAATGCAGGATCATCTGGTAACGGTGCTCGAACTTAAGTTCGCAATGCTCACAGGGGAACTCGTTCTTCTTAGAGTGCATCCAGTAGTTGTGCAGTATTAGGTTACTCTCGCTGTTGAATCGGTGGATGCTCTTGCCTTTGCACTTGAAGCAATAGTACAGCTTTTTGGAGGCTTTCGATTTGATCGTAGGCTTCTTGGTATTACCGTTGGAGATTCTCTTCGGCAACATCTGTTTGCGCGACCGACGAGCTTCCTGATTGAGAGTCGAATGGCCGGTCATGTGACCGATCACGGCCACCTGACTAGTGAAGGTCATACTGCAGTATTTACACTGGTACCTATGTCTAGGGTTGACATTTTCTTTTTGTTTTTTAGCGGGAGATGTGGTGCTGGATTTGTGTGTCAGCTGATGCGTTTCCAATGAACCGTCGTCCTCGAACTCGCATCCACAAGTCTGGCAGACGAAGAGCGGAAGTTCCATTTCCCCGGTTTCTTCGTCTGGAGTGCAGCTACCTACATCCCCCGCTTCAAGAAAATCCGACTGGACCCTGTGACTTAGACGACTCATGTCCTCTGCACCGCAACTACTATCACAGTCCGGATCAGATCCATCGCTGGCCTCCATGTAGTTGAAGAGGCGCGCCGCCCCGTGTTGCTTTGGTATGTGCGGCTTCCACTGCTTCGATTCCACCGGCTGCAGAAGCCGATTTCCCTGAAGCAGCGCGGCTGCTGCTGTTATATCGGAATTTTTTAAGGGCGGCTGACTTTGCCTAACAATATTCCAACATTGTTCAATCTCCATCTAACTTAAACATCAACTTGAACTTACCCAAAGTTTATACCTGAACTCGTCACGGCTGTATTTGCGAAGCTCGTGTTCCTCAGCACGTTGCTCGCAGCGGACGACGTCCTATTGTTCCTTTGCTCCAAAGGGCTGAAACACAAGAAAATATATTTAGTTACAAATTTGTCCTAGGTGTAGTTTTAATGACTCACTGCTGCTCCTGCTGATGAGCCGTTAGCTGTTGTTGATCGTCTGCAAGGAACGTGCATTTGCTACAGGCACGTTTGTTGTGCACCTTCAACACGTGCGTGGCCAAGCGCTCTGATCTCGCGGCTTTGTAGTCACACAAACCGCATACGAATGGCTTCAGGTGTGTATTCATGTGCCTTTTCAGACACCAGTTATCGACACCTGACCAAGAGCAGTAGCAGCAACTGAAACGCTTCTCTCCCTTCTTCTTCGAACCAACTTTGGAGCTCTTAGGTTTCATTTCAACATTATTGCGGTTGTTCGGTAGAGTTCGCGATATGTTGTTGAACCCATTTGGAATTGTGATCGCATTGTTGATGCAATTATTTATGTTCGCTTCGGGCTGCTCTTCGGTTGTGTTATTGTTATACTTCTGATAGTAAGACATTCCGGAAGCGTTCTTCGGTGGGTGACGACGTATCCTGTTAAGATCGTAGACGTGTTCGCGGTGCATCCGAAGGAAGTGCTTTTTCACGTGATCTGCTCGGTTGAACTGTTTCTGGCAAACATAACATTGGAAAGGCTTCTCCTCTCTGTGGATGTTCTCGTGCCTAGTGAACAAGTCTCGTCTATCAGTGGCGTACGGGCAGTAGCTACAGCTATACCGTTTGCTACCAGAGGCGTTGGGAGTTTCCTGCTGATTTGTTATGGTTTGCTGCACCTGTCGGTTAGCGTTAATATTCTGAAAGTCATCTATGTTCGCCGCTGGCGGTTTCGAACAGCTGCTCTCTAATCTAGTTTTCAGTCTTTGCAGGAACCGTGTGACTTCTTGAAGGACAGGATTGTTCTTGAGAAGCGCGTCCGTGGCCTCCTCGGTGTTGATGTTGTGTTGTCGGGTAAGATGCATGCGGACGCATCTGGCCCACGCGCTCTCGTAGGGGCATTGCGGACACTGGAAGACCCTCAGGTTGGAGTGCGTGCCAAGCCAGTGTTCTGCTACTCGGGGAAGGTAACCGACACAGTCGCATTCCGCGCATCGGAACAGCTTCTGTGCCGGATTGTAACTAGCTATTTTCGATTGCGTCCAGGGGATGTTGTCCTCGCTTATTATCCATTTGTCCTCGAAGTTTGGATTGGGCTTGTGCTGCTGGAAGGGCGAAGGGAAACCGTTCTGCATGAGTGCGGCTAGTCCGAATGCAGTCAGATGTTCCTCGGGCTTCAGGATCGGCGTGTCTACGTCGTAATCGATTGGCGTGAGACCCCGATCTTGGGCCGCCTGGTGATTCCGATCGGTTTGCGGGAGGTCGGGCAAGCCATCTTCACCGTACAGCTTCCTGGTGATCTCCTTGAACATGTCCTCGTAACAGTCTATAGCGTTGCCCGACATCGTAGGCATTGCCACTTCCATTTTCGGAATGGGACTTCGGACGGGTCGCTAATTCCTAATTCCGTATGATCTGTAAACGAGGATGCATCGTTTAATCGGGGTTGCGGGGTCGGAGGGCGTCAAGCGTTACGTGTCGTACGTGTTGCATAACCTGTGGTAGTAGCAGCGTACCATTTAATAATTGCGGGGTGGCAAGCATAAAAAAATGCTCCCGCATACACACACACAGACACACATGAACATTCACACATGCACACACATACGGTTGGTCGGTGGAAAATGGCCAGCATTAAGTCATCCGGTTTAATGATCGGCGGGCCATTTTTGTTTTGCCCTTTGCCAGGGGGCTGTTTTTCACTCGATAATGCATAGAGGGCTGCTGGTCCGCGTGGGCCATGCACTGCGAAAGCAGCTCGCGAGTGGAAATGGGAAAGCACGGATAGAATATATATATATATAAAAAAGAAAAAACGAGCAAGAAAAATGTCTGCACTCACCATTTTAATTTGTTTAAATCCACCGCCGTCCGATCAGCGCATTCCGCAGGGGTTGGTTTTTTCCGTTTTAAGTCCCTTCACAATCACAGCATTCTACGAGTGATACCTGCACAGACCAAGTGTATGAGATATCTGACCCACCCTATACTGCAGCACCCGCCGCCCGGGGCAGCCACCCCTCCCTGTCCCTCCGCACAACCCCCACCAACCCACACACAAGGGATGGGACATAAGCGTTCGTCATGCTTTCTTCAACCCCTAATGATTTTCAATGGACACATCTCCGCAACGAACAACAACAAATTATTTACACAACACACTCACAATAACAATAACTAAAATTTTATATATTCGAACTACCATTTAAGTTTGTTTTTATTTTTTTAATTACTAAATTTTACTTTTCATTTATTATTAATCTTTTATTTTTTTTAAATTTTATTATTTCCCGCTGCACCGCAAAGCACCGACGCAACCTTCTCCATTTTCTTAACGTCGCTTCCGTTTGTTTACAATTAGTATAATACGTTTTATTTTGAATGTCCTTTTCCTCTTTCTCTCTCTCTCTCTCTCTTCAGACTTGCGAGGATTTTTTTACTGTCTGCCTGGTTTTATATTTTATTTCTGTGCTTCGGTCTTGCCGGCTTTCGGGATGTGGAATATATTGTAAATTTTCGGAACCCCCCTAAAGGGTACGCTGGTGAGGGCGGCTCAGATAAAAGCGATCTGCAGGGTAATGTCTAGTGTGGGGGCGCAAGGAAGAGGGGTTGAGGTGGCCAACGGGGGTTGCCAAGCAACCAGAACATAGGGGGGTGAGTTCAACCGATGTCATGCTCTCTATGTCATATTCGACTAATTAAAAGTAACAGATAAAATGGAACCGTTCGCGTTTTCTCCTCTTGTTTCACTTCTTTTATATATCTTAACTTACGTTTATCGACCTATTGATGTTTCGGCAGTAATAACTGCACTGTTTTTTCTCTAACTTTTCGTCATAGAGAACTTCGCAAGTCTAACATTTAAATATCTATATGGAACGATGTTTACTTCTAGACTGAGGGAGCCGCTTTCCTAGACGATTCACGAGTCCCGATGGAGTCGCGCTCCCAGAACGGGAAAACTAATAGTTTTTGTACTCGTGAATTAGTAAGGATCACATTAAGTTATTACATTTGTCTACACAATAAGCCTAATACACAAATCTTTTCTACTTTATTCATGGTCATATTGATCATATTATGCTTTATTTTCAAGATTAACAACAATCATTGTCATTATCATTCAACCTTCTCTGATAATTGGTTTGGACAATATTCCTATTTCATACATATAATCTTTTATAATTTCCACTTAAACTAATTGGTTTACATGGATTTATATAATATTATTATTTCATAAGTATCTTCTACTTATTCCAATTGAACAATCAATAAACATACTTTGTCTGTTCTTCACTTTGATCATATTATTTAGAAATCTTACAAGTGAAAAAAATTAATAACGTCAATGAAATGTCTTACATAATTGATTTTTCCAACATTAATTGACAATATATAAACAATTTCCAATGTTATTTAATGTTCTATTGTAAACATACAAACATATACACAATGGTTGTATTCATTTCGTTTTTGGTATAATATTAATCTGCTTTTATATAAAATATTTGTCTTAAGGTAAAATACATTAAAAAATAAGAAATGTGTACAGAAAGATGAAATTAAGTTTATTTTTGGACAAATACAAATGTACAAAAATAAACATGTAATTGCTTCGATATTGCATTTAGTTTATTTATATATTTATTATATATAACTCATAAAGTCGACGTTTTATCTATTTACTTTTTATTTAGCTGACGGCGTGACGCGTTTCATCAAATTGATTTCCCGAAGTTAAAGGCACACGATCGATGGACGCCCACATCCCAAACTAGGGTATAAACAATGCTCAGAACATGCATTTGCTGTGCAATTGATTATTAAAGTTCTACATAATTAAAGCCCACTTTAAGCAAATTACCTAGAAGATTATAAATGAAAAAAAAAATGAAATAACTACAGTTAATTAATTACATTTTCTTATTTGGAAGACAATATTTAAAAACACAATGTATCTTGTATCTTCGTGGAATAGAAATTTGTAACAGTAAATTGAAATTTCGCGGAAAATATTGAACGGTTCACAAAACTTGTCTTGAAAGCTCTTGAACGTTGCAGAACTTCATCCGCTGATCATGCATAACAATTGAAGTGGGGCGTCTCTAAAATTAAAGTGCATAATAAAATAATCCGGCTGGTATTTCCATAGTTTGCGTGTATCTATTTAAATATAGAAGGGATAGTTGCTTGTGTAACAGGCGCAGAACAATGATTTTCGTGTCTGCATTTACATTTATTGCTGCATTTTCAGCGGAATATTTTCATTGAGAATTTATGAAAATGATATAAATCATTAACATTGTATATTTTTTCTTCTCATATTTAAAATATTACATAATTTATGATACAAAATAAAATCATAGAAATATTCAATATGTGTTAAAAAAACAGTATTTTCTTTACCATTTTAGATTCAACTCGTTAAGTGAGATTTTTTAATGAAAAAATACCATTTCGACATTTCATATAATACCTAGTTGTTTCATGAAAACAGATTTTTGCTAGTAAATTTGTATAACATTTGTATTATATAATACTATAGTTATCCTTATCTTATTATTTTAAATATCATCATTGTATAATCAACTAATTATGTACAAAATATAGAAGATTATAAATTTTATTTATAATCTTCAATTATTTTTCAATTATTCAACGGAAATATTTCATACACACATAATAGTCCCATGTTATATAAAGTAGAGAATAACGAATTATACTTGAACAGCTTGTATTTTTTTGCTGATCGAAATATTTTGTTTCGTTTATTAATCATGTTTGATATTTGTTATTGATTAGTTGGTGAAAATAGAATAATACTCTTCGAATCTTCAATTATCTGTTGTTGTTTGTTTGCACGGAGATGATAAAAAAAATGATAAACTCAATTATATCATAGAAATGTATTAGAGAAACAAATATGATATTTATCGTTATTCATTATGTTCTGATAAAAAAATTGAAATACTCCATTATTTTTGTTCTTTAATTAATTTCGTTTAAATTAACTGACAATAAAATACATTCATTTACATGTTAAAAATAAATTTTCATTATATAAAATAATTATAAATACACAGAGTCATTAGTAAAGCAAATAAATGTATATAAACATTCAATACAAATGTGTATAAGTAATAATGCTAGATTATTGAGTGAATTTACGAATAAATTTAATATTTATAGGGAATCACATGGGACTGAAATAAATGTGTTTCCGTGACAGTGTCGGAAACGTTATTATTTTCTCCCAGTTTTTATTCAATATTTTATTTACAAAAAAACACATTTTTTTATATATTATGTATCAATAAGAAAAGTTGGACAAATCAAGAAGAAAGTTTTGACAAATATTTTTTTTGCTGAAAAAGTAATTTTATTTACTAATTGAAAATCAATATTTTTTGATAAACCTTTACCTTCTTAAATTTTAAATTATTTTATATAGTAGAAATGTAAGAAATGTTATTAGAAAAGTAACAAATGTAAATATTTGGTTTCATATTATGGTTATATGTCATACATATTTAAATTTTTGTATAGTGGGACATTATTTTTTACATGGTTAAAAGTAACTTGTTATTTTTTTTTATATGAATTACGGTGGAAGCTTTGAAATGATACAAGTATGTTACAACTTACTAGAATATACTGCAGAGATTTGTGGATGAAGTTTAATATTTATAGAAAATCGCATGGGACAAAAATAAATGCATTTACCTGCTCTTGTCGGAAACGTTATTGTTCTCGCTCTTTTTTTGGGACTCTTTCTTCTAGCAAAGACGTATTAATGTTGACGACGAACCACCCACTATAAGGGGTACTGGATCGTTGACAGACGCACGTAGGGTTCCGACCCGATCCTCCGCTCCGTTCCAACCCTCCCCCACAACTGCAGCTAAAGAAAATAAATCACAGCCTGTTCGTAGTATAGAGTTGCGTTCGTTGCGTTCAATTTTATTTTATTTCATTCGACCCTTCGTCCTTTCGTTTTGAATTAATTAAAAGCAAATGTCGGACTGCATGCGCAATTCTCGTATAAGCGATACCATCCGGAGATCAGAACGAGCTAAGCCGAGATCATCCGAAATGAAACCGACTTAAACCGATTTTCACCGATCCACCGTTTACCTGAGATTTTTAACATCCAATAGGAAACAGTTTTATCTTTATTAAGGTAAATACTAAAGTATTTGATTCGTGGTAATTTATGACCGCAAAAGTTATTTTAATGAATGGTAATTTTAGCTCGAACTGAAACAAACAACCATGATAATAATACTAACGTGATTTAAATTTGAAGAGTGAACGTACTCAATTATGGATGCTGGAATCCGGCGAGGTGAGGTAAAGTTTGTTGTATAAATTAATTAGCGGATCGCACGCGCTTTACCTGGATTAATAATTTCGGAACACAATTTATGAACAACGTGCATTCGAATAAACACGGTATTTCATTAAAAAACTTTAAATTAGAACACCAGCTTAATTGAAACTATTTATATGCTGGTTCATATCAATTAGTTCATAAAATACATATATTTATTCCATTTACTCATGAAATTCGAATATATATATAAATTATTTATCAAAATATTTAAATTTTAGTTTTTTTTTGCAATGAAAAAACACTTCACTTTAGTTTTCAGAATTTCCATACTGAAGCTGATGAATAAGAAGACATCTGTAAAGAAGACAACTAAATTCCTTATAATGTTCAAAATTTCTATGCTTGAGTATAAGAAGATATCAATGAATTCATTCAATTACAACTGGATTTTCCAATTCAATTATTCAATTAAGTTCAATATAACTTTCAATATTAAACATTCAATTCAATTTCAGTTCAAAATAGATTTTTCAATTCAACCATTCAATTTAATTCTATATAATTTTTAACATTTCCATATTGAAGTACACGAAAAAGAAGATATCAATCGGAGCCAAAATGGAATTTCTAATTTAACTCAGTTAAGTTCGATATATACTTTTCAGAATTTCCTTCCTGAAGCATCTGAACAAGGAGAAGGTATCTATGAACTACTTCAATCGCAGTTCCAACTGGATCATTCAACAATACTTAAGTTTAGTACATCAGTGAAGACAACTAAAATCCAAGAAAGGTCAGGAAAAATATGTTGATTTAAAGAAAAGATACAAAAAAAATAGAGTAACACCTCGTTTAGCGCGATATAACCACAGCTAAACGAAATAGCGTTAATCGATTAAACAATAACATATTTCAATTTAGAATTTCGAGTTTTATTGAATCAGCGTTAATCGAGAAAACGCTAAAAGAGGTTTATATAGTAAGATGAAGCAAAATTTAGTCTGAAATTATAATTGATTTTTTTTCATATCTAATTAGTAATCATGTATATACTAATTAAAATCGTTATGATATAATTACAAAATTTGACAATAAATTACCTTGTTATAATGCACATACATTAGTTGTTTCGTTATTTTTTTCAGTATTTATAGTGTAGTTAAATGTATATTAAATAAAGCTATTCCCAAAATTTTTATAGGTTATAAACTTTTCAATAAAATTATTCTTTCAATAAAAAACCAGATTTTCGAATAGTCGTAAAATTCAATATTATATATCGTATACCATTAATTCGCGCCATAAAATGACTTTCGATATTGCAAATATATTTTGTATAATTTTTTTTGTCCTTAACGGATAAAAATTTATTCAAAATAATATTATTCACACATTTTAGTCACCCTTTTTGAAGCTGAAAATGATTCATTTTAAATCATATTTTTCTATAGAGTAATATGATTTATTGCAACAATAAAATTATAGAAAAAGTATTTTTAATTAGATTTTTTTTTTAATTTGCTGAGAATTTTAAGAGAATAATAAAAACTATTTCACTTTTAATGTATATTATTAAGTGTAAAGCTTGACGAATGAGTAGTTAAAAGTTAGGTAATTGCTTCAATAAGTCTAAGTGATTGGATCATTCTAAAATCAATGCGTTTTAGCATTATGTTTTATGTATTCTAGAAAATGCAGTTCCTGTTGAGTTCAGAGCCACGGTGTCCTCTTGGGGACATCATTTATATATTGATCAGGATAAAGAAGGATAACAATAATTATATAATATATTATGTTGATCGTATTAAATTTGTGCAATTTAGAAAATGCATTTTCAGCTGCGTGCACGGTCAAAGTCGTTTGTCCTTAGGGATAAATGTCATTACTTGCATATTTTTTAAGAAAAAAAATATAGAAACAATTATAACATAAAATAATATGATTAAAGCAATGTTATGAAATATTCAATGACTTGTCAATTATTTTGGAAGGATTAATTAAAATAAGTAATTAAAAACGATCAAAGTATCAAATTGAATGAGTTTTATATAATTTGTAAAATACATTTTCAGGGTCATTTCTCCTTGAAATTACTTATTTTTCATATTTTCTTGGAAAAAGGACAACAATAATTATATAATATATTGATTATATTAAAGTTGGAAAAAATACGAAACTTTTTAATTAGTTTCAAAGGATTCATTAAAATATCTAATTAAAAACGATCAAAGTATCAAATTTAATGAGTTTAATATAATTTAGGGAAATGTATTTTCTGCTGCATACAAAGTCAAGGTCGTTTCTCCTTTGGGATAAATATAATTACTTGCATTTTTCAGTGAAAAATGACAACAGTATGTACATAATATGTTGTATCTTTTTGAAATGATTTGTTCTTCATATTTATCAGGAGAAAGGACAATAATAATTATATAATATATTGATTATATTAAAGATGGAAAAAATAAGAAACTATTTAATTAAAAACGATCAAAGTATTAAATTTAATAAGTTTTATATAGTTTGGAAAATGCATATTCAACTGCATACAAAGTCAAGGTCGTTTCTCCTTTGGGATAAATATAATTACTTGCATTTTTTCAGGGAAAAACGACAACATTATTACATAATATGTTGTATCTTTTTGAAATTATTTATTTTTCATATTTACCAGGACAAAGGACAACAATAATTATATAATATATTGATTATATTAAAGTTGGAAAAAATACGAAACTTTTTAATTAGTTCACTATTTTCAAAGGATTCATTAAAATATCTAATTAAAAACGATCAAAGTATCAAATTTAATGAGTTTTATATAAATTAGGGAAATGCATATTCAGCTGCATACAAGGTCAAGTTTGTTTCTCCTTTGGGATAAATATAATTACTTGCATTTTTTCAAGGAAAAAGGACAACATTAAGTACATAATATGTTATATCTTTTTGAAATTATTTATTTTTCATATTTACCAGGACAAAAGACAACAATAATTATATAATATATTGATTATATTAAAGTTGGAAAAAATATGGAAACTTTTTAATTAGATCATTATTTTCAAAGGATTCATTCAAATATCTAATTAAAAACGATCAAAGTATCAAATTTAATGAGTTTTATATAAATTAGGGAAATGCATATTCAGCTGCATTCAAGGTCAAGGTCGTTTCTCCTTTGGGATAAATATAATTAATTGCATTTTTTTAGAAAAAAAAAGACTACATTAAGTACATAATATGTTGTATCTTTTTGAAATTATTTATTTTTTATATTTACCAGGAAAAAGGACAACAATAATTATATAATATATTGATTATATTGAAGTTGGAAAAAATAAGAAACTTTTTAATTAGTTCATTATTTTCAAAGGATTAATTAATATATCTAATTAAAAACGATCAAAGTGTCAAATTTAATAAGTTTTATATATATTTGAAAAATGCATATTCAGCTGCATACAAAGTCAAGGTCGTTTCTCCTTTGAGATAAATATAATTACTTGCATTTTTTCAGGGAAAAAGGACAACATTATGTACATAATACGTTGTATCCTTTTGAAATTATTTATTTTTCATATTTACCAGGACAAAGGACAACAATAATTATATAATATATTGATTATATTAAAATTGGAAAAAATACAAAACTTTTTAATTAGTTCACTATTTTCAAAGGATTCATTAAAATATCTAATTAAAAACGATCAAAGTATCAAATTTAATGAGTTTTATATAAATTAGGGAAATGCATATTCAGCTGCATACAAGGTCAAGTTCGTTTCTCCTTTGGGATAAATATAATTACTTGCATTTTTTCAGGGAAAAAGGACAACATTAAGTACATAATACATTGTATCTTTTTGAAATTATTTATTTTTCATATTTACCAGGAAAAAGGACAACAATAATTATATAATATATTGATTATATTAAAGTTGGAAAAAAATACGAAACTTATTAATTAGTTCATTATTTTCAAAGGATTAATTCAAATATCTAATTAAAAACGATCAAAGTATCAAGTTTTATATAATTTGGGGAAATGCATATTCAGCTGCATACAAAGTCAAGGTCGTCTCTCCTTTGGGATATATATAATTACTTGCATTTTTTTCAGAAAAAAAGCACAACATTAAGTACATAATATGTTGTATCTTTTTGAAATTATTTATTTTTCATAATTACCAGGACAAAGGACAACAATAATTACATAATATATTGATTATATTAAAGTTGGAAAAAATAAAGAAACTTTTTAATTAGTTCATTATTTTCAAAGGATTCATTAAAATATCTAATTAAAAACGATCAAAGTATCGAATTTATTGAGTTTTATATAAATTAGGGAAATGCATATTCAGCTGCATACAAGGTCAAGTTCGTTTCTCCTTTGGAATAAATATAATTACTTGAATTTTTTCAGGGAAAAACGACAACATTAAGTACATAATACGTTGTATCTTTTTGAAATTATTTATTTTTCATATTTATCAGGAAAAAGGATAACAATAATTATATAATATATTGATTATATTGAAGTTGGAAAAAATAAGAAACTTTTTAATTAGTTCATTATTTTCAATGGATTAATTAATATATCTAATTAAAAACGATCAAAGTATCAAATTTAATAAGTTTTATATATATTTGAAAAATGCATATTCAGCTGCATACAAAGTCAAGGTCGTTTCTCCTTTGGGATATATATAATTACTTGCATTTTTTTCAGAAAAAAAGCACAACATTAAGTACATAATATGTTGTATCTTTTTGA
>NW_017100095.1:185474-239641 GCF_001412225.1 Nicrophorus vespilloides | reverse complement strand
TTCATTAAAATATCTAATTAAAAACGATCAAAGTATCGAATTTAATGAGTTTTATATAAATTAGGGAAATGCATATTCAGCAGCATACAAAGTCAAGGTCGTTTCTCCTTTGGAATAAATATAATTACTTGCATTTTTTCAGGGAAAAAGGACAACAATAATTATATAATATATTGATTATATTGAAGTTGGAAAAAATAAGAAACTTTTTAATTATTTCATTATTTTCAAAGGGTTAATTAATATATCTAATTATAAACGATCAAATTTAATAAGTTTTATATATATTTGAAAAATGCATATTCAGTTCCATACAAAGTCAAGGTCGTTTCTCCTTTGAGATAAATATAATTACTTGCATATTTATCAGGGAAAAAGGACAACATTAAGTACATAATATGTTATATCTTTTTGAAATTATTTATTTTTCATATTTACCAGAACAAAGAACAACAATAATTATATAATATATTGATTATATTAAAGTTGGAAAAAATAAAGAAACTTTTTATTAGTTCATTATTTTCAAAGGATTCATTAAAATATCTAATTAAAAACGATCAAAGTATCGAATTTAATGAGTTTTATATAAATTAGGGAAATGCATATTCAGCTACATACAAGGTCAAGGTCGTTTTTCCTTTGGGATAAATATAATTATTTGCATTTTTTTTTCAGGGTAAAAGGACATCATTAAGTACATAATATGTTGTATCTTTTTGAAATTATTTATTTTTCATATTTACTAGGACAAAGGTCAACAATAATTATATAATGTATTTATTATATTAAAGTTGGAAAAAATACGAAACTTTTTATTAGTTCTTTACTTTCAAAGGATTCATTAATATATCTAATTAAAAACGATCAATGTATCAAATTTAATGAGTTTTATATAATTTAGGGAAATATATTTTTAGCTGCATACAAAGTCAAGGTCGTTTCTCCTTTGGGATAAATATAATTATTCAGGAACTCATTCAATTAGGTAATTGTATTACAAAGATTGATTAATTAAATGTGAACAAACGATGTGCTTTAACGATTTGCAGATTTAGTACGTCTGGTTTTGTATTTGCATTATTCATGAATTGCTTGGTTATTATCAAACAAATTCCATTCAGTGCGAAACTTATTTGATTACGTTTGCAAAACTTGATTTGTGAACGGATAAGTGCGCCTTGTGGATAATTCACATCATCGGTTGTATGATGATCGAGTTATGCTCATTACCTGTTTTGCGAGGTGACATTCATAAAACCTATAGGAACGAAGAAGCATTGCCCTCCATTAATATTCATTGTTCGGGGTTCAATTGCTTCTTCTGTAGGAAATATGAATGATTTGTTTCCAACTAGTAATATGTTATTTGCTTACTATCAATCGGTTATTGACCGTCTACCACATATTTCATAAAAAAATATTTAAGCAATTTATTTGTACAGTTTCAACATTGAAAATCCTATAGGTATTTTTTTTGTAGATGAAATAATTTCAATTATTTCATTTGTAAAAATTGTATATTTAATAATATTTTCAGCCTTTGAGAGAAGCTAATTCATTCCGAGTAAGCCACAAAGGGAGGAAACTTACGTTGTTCCCCTTATTTTTCTAGGCCAAAAAGTTCATTGTACTGTGATGCAGATTCCTTTCTTCTCTGTGGTATGAAACGCTTTTGTATATCACTTAACCTAACCAAACTGTTTAATCTAATCCCAGAGCACAGTTCACGCTCTCAGCTTTATTATATAATGATTACTTTGTTAATACTATTTTTTGTAAAAAAAAAGCTACAAATAATGCACATTCAAGTTTCCATACTATGGTTGTTCAGTCTCGACATTTTTTCATTCCTGTCCGGGACAAGGCACAACTGTTTAAGGCATTCCCGGGAATTCTTGGGACTCGAGAAATTAAAAAAATAATAATGTAAAAAATTAATCAAATCAACTTATTTATTCTCCACGAAATACAAGAAAACTATAAAAACAATTATAAAAAAAATGGGGGAATTTCCAGTGAATTCATAAAATCAACGGCTAATTCATGAAAATTGTTTAATTATAATTTTTATTATTTGTTTTTAAAATGAGTTTCATTAAGTTTGTAAAACAATTTATTTAATTATTCAGTAATGTTTTTCCTGGTAATGTGAATTAATTTTTCATATAAATAGACTGAAATATAATTAACAAATGTTTATGATGAAAGCAAACATGATGAATGGGAAATAGTAATTAAACAAGTCCGTCGATCTAATAATTTATAGAAATACACGTTTTCATTCAATTATTAATAGAGTAGTAATAATTAGTAATTGGGTTCAATTTCCATACGCATATTTCGAATGTGAAATGAAAGGAATAAATTCATCATATATTTTTTTTTAATCCTTGTTTGATTTGCCTGTTTGAATAGGGATAATCATTATTTCGCAAAATGGAACGGTGTACTTTATTATAATTTTTTTTATTCACCGCAGAGCCGAGACCAGAAATAATTACACCGAGCTGAAAATAAAGAATCAAATTGGTAACGACAAACTGCTGACTGTGTAGTTCGATCGTTCAAAACCGAAAGGTAAATTTATTCCCAAGTGTGCGCCGTCCAATATTTACAATTAATTTTCCATCGGTTATTTACACGGCAAATAGTCACAATGCAAAAAAATAAAATAGAAATCAAATTGCAGGAAGTAGAAATAAACAAAAAATAAAATAATAACTTCGGAACTGGAGGTTTACAAAAAGTGTGGCTTTTTCATTCGAGGAAATGTAGAAACGGAAGAAGAAGGAAATATAAAAATTGATTAGAACATCAAAGTAAAAGGCACGTTTCCATCGGTTATTTTTACATAATCAAAGGAAACGTAACGTTTCATAATATTTATTTTACTTTAATGGAATTTTATTTAAATAACATATTTTACAACTTATATAACTCCAACATTGTAATATTGTAATGTTGGATAAAGATTTAAATTTTAAAGTTTATAACAAGGTAAAAACTTAAAAGCGTTAAGAAGTTTTGTCTTCAATTTACATTATCAATATTTTAAGTAACATGCGAAGTTATTGAGTAATTATATAAAACGTAAAGATAATGATTATAATACATATTATTTACTAAAATTCAGTAAAAAATAAATAAAAACGTTACATGAATTTATTACTAAGAGACGACCTGTACGTTTAGCGAATCTTAACGAACGATGAATTCTCATCTAAATATACAAACACACCAATTCGGTGAGAGGATATGTATGTACGTATTATCGATCGTACGTTAAGTGTATAAGATGTTGGTGAAAGTAAAGTAAAATTTGTTCTATACACTTAAGAAAATAAATATACAAAAGGCTAAGTCTTTCTGCTCTAAAAACTGACTTTATTTCAAAGGTTTCACTTAAAGTTAGTTTAATATTTTGTGAAAGCTTCATAAAAATTCATTTTGAATAGTGATATCATTAATTTGTATTAGTTATAATAATTGTTCTTGAATAGAAATCATCATGGGGCAAAATATTACATAATACGCTACGTATATATTGTGTAGTTATGTACAGAAATGATTGTGTTTAACCGAAATTTTAATGCGGTTAATAATGTCAAATGTGCGAACATTGGTTGGGAGTAATGCAATTAGCAGGTAATTAGGGAGATGTTCGTGCAGTTGGCAACAATACAGACGTTTTTCAATGGGTTTCGACGACTAAGATGGGAATAATTGAGATGCTCGCAAATTGGAGCCGCGTTTGTGGATGATGCAAGAATTGAATATGCACGTGTCGAGGATTTCCCTATAGAAATTCAACGGGGGAGGGAAAACTGTTTTCGTTGCAGTGAAATTCCAAGGAATGACGTGCACTTCGCTATAACAGATAATGAAAACTCATTATCTCTCTATCAGTGGATGACAGTAGAGTGAAGGAAAATGTTATAGTTTTATCTAAATTTGTTGCATTCGGTGATCCAAGATTATCTAATAATTAAAAAAGTGAAGATACTTCTTTGTAATTTCGTAGTTTATTGCTCAAATTTGAAAGCTGAAAACAGAAGAAATATAAAAAAAATGGTAATATGCTAGTTAAAAAGGCCATTGTTTTAATTTTAATTTATTTAATCTACTAATTAAATACAAAAGTAACAAAACTTGTAAAATGTTGTGAAGAAAAATTTTTGGACACCGCTTTGGCTCAAGTTATTGAAGTCTTCCGAGCACTGATACATGTTTGAGCGTTCTAAATTTAGAAGAAAGAAGGAACTATATGATCTATTTAAAGAAGCTCGTCTGAAAAAAAACTAATAATGATTTAGATGTACCAAAAATGAGTGGACAGAGCCGGACGAAGCACGCAATTCTCATATCTACCAAGGTGTTATTCATTAACCATTGGTGCGTTGTAATTGAGCTAATAATAAAGTTATTAATTATTGATTGGCCTATGAACTGCGTTAATGTAAACATGCAATTTCGCTGGGGTCGCAACAACTATATTAGTTGGCAGTTGATGCATCGCAAATTAGCTACATTTAATCAAGCTCTTTGCAGGGTCCAGGGCTGTTATTAAATTTGTATTTACCATCGGGGTCGCAGTTGGCGCGTACGTGCGCGCCTTTGGAGCCCTTGACGTGCCCTACAAGCCGCCCCCGCAACAATTCCGCGATTCCCGTATTTGCGAGTAAACCATAGGCGTACGACTGTTGGATGAAGGATGAAGAGAGGCGGACCAGAGCAGGCCAGGTCGACTGTGAATTATTCAGAGGGATGCATCGTTTTAATTCCAGCTTATGTCGAACATCAAAGAAGTGAAGACGATGGTGGTGGCGGTGGCCCGGGGGCCGCCGTTGGCCCCTTCCACCTTCAGCACAGCACAGTACAGCACGTGTCGCCTGCGGGACACGGCTGCAACGTACCGGAATCCGGACTACATTAGCACACTGAACCAAATTTCTTAGTCCAAAGGTCAAGTGCAGCGTGCGTTGCGTAATCCGTCGGCCGGAAGTGCCTCACCCGTCACTTCAATAAAACTTATTCTGCATCGGTCACGTCAAGCCAGGACACGTCCCTGTAATTGCATACGTGATCCTTCAGCCGTTTTTGCATTGTGCACCATTGATTATTGGCTTCACGTCAACGCCTTCTCCATCACACACCGCAACGACACGCTGCTTCAATTCAGCATTCAATCTCTGATCTTGAAAGCAATCCACAAACAAATTTTCAATTCGTAAACAACGCGCATTTCGCGATATCCTTAAGAAAATAGAAATCCATAAGCTGATGTACAATCAATTTAAACCTCAAATTATACATTATACTTAAGTAAACATCAACAACAAATATAAAAAAATATATATTAATATTCCCTAAAGATCTAAAATCCACAATCTTAGAATTTCTCCAAAATTTCAAAGTAAATTATTTAAAATTTCCCAAAATAATTTACGCTAACTTTAGAAAGACGTTTGAAGATCGTGGACAAGTCGCAAGCAAGTAAGTTATCTAATCTTTATGGTTATTTTAATCATATTGTTAGGTTGTAATCAACGAAAAAAAAACTGTTTTCTGTTTCTAAAATCACTGCAATTAATATTTAATTAACAAAATATGCTTTAATATCCTTAATACATACGTTTTATTTTAATAAGGATATTAAGCCAGATAAAGATTGTAAAAGATAGAAGAGAATTCAAATATACAAGCTGCATACTTTTCAAGTCCCTGAATCACCAATTGTCGTAACTGGGAGTTAAATCAGTCATTGTGTGATTCTTGTCGTAATTTACTGTTACTTATTGCGCGCGATTTTATTTGAAGACGTGTTAGTCCATGTACATATGTATATCTCAAATATTATAAAATAATGGCAGGAAGACTTAGATCAACAACCTTTTGACCCAATTAGGGTCAATAAATTAAAAATAAACTGCAACTGCATTTTTAGATCTCGTAAATTATTTTGTATTCTCGAAATCCATTTTATATGGAATAAATCACGGAATTGTCAATCGCCTAAAAAGCTTTTCTCTCAGAAAATGCAAAGAAACGTTTTATTTTTTTTATATCATTATTTTCTATATAATTTGCATTATATTTTTAGAGTCGAAGTCGATATAATTTCAGAACATTACATTAATCAAATACATTTGACTTAAAAAAATGAATTGTCAAACAATTTACGCCGATTCACAATAAGGTCGCCCAATTTCCTACGCTGACTGAGAATATACAACAACTAGACGTACTTCACTGTAAATATGGTTTCATTTTACGTAGATTCGGTTTGCGACTGTTTTTGTAGGAACGGAATATTAATATTGTTGAAACACTTCAAAACTAGTTACAATTTAAATTGGTTACACATCAAACTGTAACACTATGATATGCAAATACAAATACTGCGCTAAATCATGAAAAATAAAATAATATCAATTTGTGTATAAATAAGACAAACTCATATTTATTGTGACATGTATCCAATTGATATTAGCTTGAATTTCGCTGACTTATGAGACATGCAATCAAGCTTTGATTGACGTAGGTTAAAGCAGACAACATACATAGGACAGGATACAGCGTAATAACAGCGAAATTGCGATGCACACCGCAATACATACACATTATACACATCTCACATAACATAATACATATGTATTACATAATTATATATATATATATAAATATTTGTTTAGATATTGAAGTGAATTTATTTGATTGCAGTCAATAGTTCAAAGGTGGAATTGCATAATAAATGTTACGAAAGGGAAATATCTTCGTGACGGACTGATGCAAAATAAAGTGAATGTTGTTGGAATGGAGCTCACGAAAATACGCGACCCGGAATAATTTTATTATATATATATATATATGTTTTGCATAAATGATATGCCGACGCTGCATCATCCTACGCTCGCTCCATCCACTATTTTATTCATTTTGCCACCGTGCGGCCTCCCTAGTCGTCGCCATGGCGCATATTCATTCATCCGACGCTTTTACTATTATTGAAAGATGAATGAAATAGTCCATTCACAGATTTCCAGATGTACGTGCGTTTCATATAAAAAAAACACGTATCCATTGAGTCATGGAAAAATATAGTAAAAGTGAAAAATTATGACATTTTTATATTCTTAACTAAACTGTACTTTTTAAAATAAAATCAAAATATTTATTTAATGTAATTGTATTTTTTTTTTGTAATTACGCTGTTAATCCCTTTTGTATATGTATTTGTTATGTACACAGACATTTAACTTTAATAACTTTTATATCCAATTAATTAATCATTAGTTTTGTAACAAATTATTGACAATATAAGTTTTTCTATTAAGATACTTAACTATCAGTAACTATTGAATATAATTGTAGATGTGTCTTTTTTGGGTAGTTTGGGACCTCACTTATCTAATCAATCATTTTCATATCTATCTGTTAAGTAACTGCTTGATATATCTGTGGGTATATATGTGTTATTGGTAGTGAGGAACCGTCCTTATCTTATCTATTTTTTTGGTAGCGTGGGACCTTCCTTATATTTCTTTTCCGATCTATCTTCATATACTTTTTTTTGTACTTAGTGTGGGCCCTGTCTTAAGTTTTTACAATCTGTATGAATGTGTCTTTTTTTCTAGGTAAATTTTAATATCCTGTATATTGGGACATAATAATTATCGACATAATTAATTAGATTAGATATAATTTTCATATATAACTGAAAAGAAATAAATTTAGAAATGTCTTATGGATATAGCCTTTTTCTAGTTAGTTTATCTTTTTACAATGTCTCAATTTTTTTTGCACGTGTTTTACGCACTCCAATTTAACAATAATAATAATTATCATTTCACTGCTGGAAATGAAAATTATTGTTATTATCACAACATAATTCACATCTTAGGTTTTGGTAATAGTTTAATTTTTTTGTTTTATGTTTAAAAATCAAAATTAAGTGCACACAATGAAAATAATAAATATGTTTTCTTTTTCCAGGTACTGAGTAACTTCCCTTGCTAATTTTTCCATTGATCTGAATGCATAACAGCGACAGTTATTGACTTAAGTGTAACTAAATATAAGAAGTTATTTCTTTCTAAGTCAATAAAATGGATTGTGGCTTATGTGAACAGAAAAATATTAACTTCTATTTGCTTAATGTAACATCATCAATGCAAACCATTTGCGGATTGAATGTAAGTTAGTTGCTATTTTTTTACAATGCAACCATTCAATTTACGCCACGTATACATATTCCTTGTTTCATAATTATTAATTACTTAAAACGTATTATATTCTTAATGAAAGAAATCTAAAAAGAAAGATTCCAGAAAAAAAGTTGCTTCGAATTGTAATATTAGTAACATTGCATCAATCGGATGCTAATTTTACAATTATCACTTGTATTGTTTTAATAATATCAAATTGAATGTATAAATAGTATTATTTGTTTCATTATTAAATTAAAAACAGTTTCAGGTGGTCCAAATACGGCAACTCTATTAATGACGTAAAGCAAGGACTATTTGTATAATAATTTGGTAGTGCATGCAGGATCAGAGATAAACATTAGTAGTGTAAAATCAAATAGTTTATAAGAACTATTTCGTTTTTTTTTCTTTCTTCGAGTTAATATATAATTATTTTACAGATTATGGCCTACGAGAGTTTCATCGCCAGGGCATGTGCTGAGTGCATAAAAGAAATGGAGAAAATATTGAGATACTGCAAGAAGGATCATCGTAAGAACAAGAAAATGAAAAGTATAAAATAATCTTAATTTAATAAAAAAAAATCTAATATTTTTTTATTATTTGTGTTTGTTTTACAGTTGATGAAGGATGCGTTGGAAAAGCAGGACCCAGCTCTGAAAATAATTAACTGAAATTATTCTAGACCTAATTATGAAGACGAACAATGTAGCTTAATCCATCCAATATTAACGATGAATCTAAGTAAAAAAAAATATTTATATTATCTATTCATAAATAAAATATGTAGGTCGATATTTTTTGAAAAAAGAAATGAATATATTTAATGTTTAACAAAAAAAATATATTTATTTACTTATAAATCTTTATTGGCCTAATTTCAGCCAAAGACAAAAAAAAACTAATGAATTTGAGAAACGATGATTTTTGAAACTTGAATGTCAATTCATCAGAAATATAAATTATATCAATATTTTACTATGGAATAGAAGTATAGAAAATAAATACAGGAATACCTCGCATAGTGCAGGTTTGGCACTGTTTGAAACCGGACTATTATAAACGCACAAAGGAATTAAAATGATTATTTATGTATAAATAAAAAATATTTTCTATACTATTTTCTTTTAAATTTATATTGTTCACTGAAAAATAGTTTGTTTCAATATTTTTTTGGTATAAAAATTGAAAAATGAATCACAACAAAACCCTTGAACATTCATGTTATACTGAATAAGCGCAGGTCAATACCCCACTATGCGAGGTTTTGGATGGATTCTCAATGGATTTTATGAAAATAATTGTAGAAAAGCATAAATTGTAAAAATGAAATATGTATTTATACAAAATAAACTGTATAAAAATGTGAATAAAACATATGACGTAATTCTCATGAAATGTATCATAAAAGTTATTATTATTTTTTAGTTATAGTTTTATGACTGTTAGAATAATAAGATTTATTATTATCATTTTATATCTATTGATAAAAACAGATAAATTAACTAATTAACGCTATTAGTTTATAGAATATTAAGTAATTAAAATGTAAAAATTCAAATAAAAACTTATTATATAATAATAAGAATATAATGCTTATTTTGTTTAATTCCAAAAGTAAATAAATAAATTATTATAAACATTGTTTGATGCAAAATATTCATTGATAAAAAAAAATAGATTTGCAATAAAAATATACCATTTTTTTTAGTTAAATTTCAGTTATTTTGTTATAAAATGGTCAAAATTTTAGTTTATTCAATTTGCAAATATTAAATCTAATTAAGGACGTTTTTTTCTGACCGCTTTGTTATAAATTTTATGACAATTCGCTTGTTTGCAGCAATTTTGCAACAAAATAAAAATAATCACTTGTCGCGTATTACACATATGTAATAGGTCAAAGGGCAACAGAAACCGTCTACACAATATATATAACATTGAAGAACAATGTGATGTATAACATAAAAGCATGTATCAGTGTATATATTGATCGCTCCGTGCTTATTACGTTCACGTACAAATGCTAATGCATATATTTACATATTGATACTTAGTCCCGTTCGGAGTATTTGCCAATGATTTAGAATTAATATGGAGATATGTTGTAGTAATCACGAATTTCTAATGATCATTTTTCTTGCATAACATGTACGGACATGAATTCATGCGGTTCGCAACTTTACGGTGGATGCGCCGGGACATTGCATAACATTCATGTTACATCACAAGTTTTGCGGCAATTGCATTTCGGGGAATTAAACCTATCAAATGATTTCGACAACCTCTAATTATCAACGTGAATGCAATACCATCCCTAACAGAGGCTATTTTTTTGTGGACAAATTAGTAAAATTTTATTTTCATGACTAAAATTCAGATTTTCTTGTAAAAAAAATCTATATTTTTGTTGCTTATAACTATAATAATATAAAGTGTGTACATTTTTAGGAGTGCTCAAAATTGTATAGTTTCTACTCCTAAAAATTTTATAGTTGTCTTCAAATTTGTTTAGTTGTTTTTAGCTATTAATGATCCTTAAAAGTTGCATAATTATGCAACTATGAAACTATTATGTCTTATAATGGAAACTTAGCTTTTTTTTATAAAAAAAAATAATAATTCTATATTCTACTTATAACAATAAGAGTAATATACAAAGTAAAGATTTTCTGGATTGCTCAGATTTTCATACATCTTGTTAGCAAAAGTTAATGATTAGTAATCTTTTAAGGTTCATTGATACAAAGAAACTTTTCTCGGAAAAAACACTTCATTATTACAGCAAACAACAATAATATACTATACTTAACACAGTTTTTTATATTTAACAGTAGCAAAAAATAATGATTATTGACCTTTAAGTATTGCGTAACCATCTATAAATCGGAAGAAAACAATGTATATTTTTCAGTGAAAACAAGGAAACACTTTGTTCTATATTCCTGGTGAGTTTCCTCAATAATGGAAAACTATTGCGATCCACCACTTTCCAATAAAGTTCCAGCATTTGCTTATTTATACTTTTCAGAAAACGTATTTAATTTTTTTCTTCTTCTAATAGAAATGAGGCGCATCGAAAGGTAGGTGTTATGAGTGGGCTGCGATTCCTCGGATTTCAATTCAGACATTCGCGGATATTTAAATCCTTTGTCGTCTTTCGATACCCGAGAGCCTCGGGATGCACAGGCATAAGAAAATAATAGGATTTACGGTCGCCCACGTAAAACGGAAATATATATACTAACGATCCCGGCGACACCTCGTACAGTTACGCAACATCCGTCACGTAACGTCGGGTGCGGAATCGTATTGCTAATTATAAGGCGTCGCTGCTGGTGTTTTCCTAAGATATTTTCTATTACATACATTCATTATCAAGTAATTATAGGATTATTTTTTATTACAACATTCAAAATTTGACAACAGCGTTAATATTCTTATATAATTTTCAACTTATATTTCAATTCAATTCAATGATATTTTTACTAAAAATTCAACAATGGTTTAAACTTATTAAATTGAAGAAAAATTTTTTGTTCAAATTTGTTAATTTGAAGTTGAAACTGAGAAAAGTCTGAAGTCGAAAAGTACAACTAAAAAAGTATTTTCAGTTTAGTTAAGTTATGAGAAGTGTTAGATGTTATTTTGATTATCTAATATAATTATATTCAATTGAGATTAAAATTTTTAATTAATTGTTCTAGTTGGAATAAATGTTATAATGAAAAAAGATCAAGTTAATTGGTAAAGTATAAATGTAGTAATTGGAAATGTTAAAGTTGACAATGCGTTTTAGAGATCAAATTGATCCATTTTAAACTGTACAAAGTTGTTCATGTCGTAAAATGTGTGTCTTCTGTGTTGGGAGAGAACTGATCAACTTGTTGGCTGATGCAGTCAGACGAAAGGAACAAACTAAAAAACCTATTCTTCAACCTAAATCGAATAACGCCGTCATCGCAATTCCCGGCATCTCCGTAACACCATTCCACGAGATTTACTCGAAACAATCACCTTAACGAACAGAATACCCGATTTAATCATGCTTCCATTGTCATCCCAACTCGAAAAAATAAAGAAAACTACATCATCATAAAACGCAACGCGCGTTAAAAAAAAGTTATATTATTATTATACACATCGATTTTGCGTTCTGTAATTATGAAACGAGGATTTTTTTTTGTTGAGTTATAAAAAAAGCTCTAATAAATTTTGCCGGCTTTAATTAGCCCGGCAAATAAAAGCTCTCCTCCAGCGGGAATTCCATATCCCGCAAAATGCATAGGCGATCGTAAATGCAAACAAAGCATCTAGAGATTTTTTTGCTCTTCCATCATATTTTTTTTATTTATATATATATATTAGCCAGAAGATCCTAATAGAATACCTGATGCTGACATCAATGCCCTGGTTTCACGTGTCCGTCCATTTACAGCAAATATTGTAAATCGTGTAATAGAACGTTATATAATCATCCCCTTTGTTGCACCGAAAATACTTTTGTGCACGAAAAACTAAGCGGATTACGTTCCAATTTTTTCAACTAGTATACTTTTCCTTCCACTAATATTTCTTTTTTACTTCTGATAAATTAACTATTTGTCATCATATTATACAATGTTCAAATTAAAATACTAAAAAGAAAAGATAAACTTAATTTTAACTAAGGTTGTTGAACCGGGAATTCTCGGGAAATTTGGAAAAATATATAATCTCGATACTCGGAAATTGAGAATCGAGAAATTTCAGATGATCTTAATGAAAACTGGAAACAAAACCAACAATTTATATTTTTATTTTTATTCATTTTTTACATCGAGTCCCGAGAATTCCCGGGAATATGTTAAACAGTTGTCTCGTGTCCCGCAAAACAAAATTGGAAACTGAGCAACCCTAAGCAACCTAGTTGATTTCAGTGTTATAAGCAATTAATACATAGTAGATATATTGTAGTTTTTTGAAAATTTCCGTGCGATATATGAGATATGTTTTAGAAAATATATCAAAAAACAATTAAAATAAATATTTTCATTATTATTTATATCAATTGTATTTAAGATAACTTTACAATTTTTTTTTATATGTTATGTGAAAATACTGTACTTACTTTTATAAGTTTATAACTTAATGCGATATTTATTACGTAAAGTTGTATAAAGCTCTACAGAAAGTAGGTACTATACTTATTTTAACGGTGGCGATTTTAACTCGCAGATTATGAAAAGAAAGTGAAGAGAAAACACGTTACAAAATGCGAAATGCCCTTTACGTTTTTACATTTATTATGCAATTCTGTATGAAATTTCTTGTCGACGTAATGGCAAACCACAGGATATGCTTAAGGCGAAATCGATATCAGAGCTGGTGATGTGTGAATCCAAAACCACGGTTGACCTTTGTCACTAGCTGTGGTGGAGGGGATTTCAATTATGTGCACGTGAAGAAGTATGTGCATTGAACATGATACCAGCAGTATTACACATTGATCACATTGTTTCGCCTGCTTCTCGATGTATTAAAAGCCTGTCTAGTATCCGTCTAATAAGGGCAAAGGGCGCCATCGAATGTATAGAGAGAATAAAAAAAATATATGGAAGAATCAACGAAGGAATGAGATGAGTGCAGAACTCGGTATTTAATGGATTGATATGGTTGTACATAAATCATTCAATTTGGTGGCTTTGACATCTTCTCGTCGATTTTGTAGATCTTCCTGATAGGAGCGAATCTTATGTAGATGCAATCAATTAATTAGCACCAGTTTCGGTTCTGACTTCGGCGTTTGCTTTCCCAGTACAGACAAGAAACGCACCCAATGTTCCAGTCCTGTGGTATTCCGTGAATTTGTGATGAGACGTTGGCTTTGACATTAACATGCAGATGGAAATACCGAATACAAGTTTGAACAACAATAGTTATCCACTAATTAAAATAAGGCGTTTAAATAAAACAGGTGGATTATTACTAACTTAAGAAAAGTTAAAAACATTTAATTATGTAATTACATAAATATGTACAGACTAAAAAAGTTTCAAATAGAAATCATAAATTATTTTTATTAATTCACATTAAGTTGAGTTAATTATTGAAATTGGTTAACTTTGACATTAACATGCAGATGGAAATACCGAACCCAAGTTTTAACAACAATAAGACTAATTTGTTATAACGCAGACCCATTGCCGTCTAAAAAAAGTCCTAAATTTAAATATTATTATTTATTTATTATTTAAAAACGCTAAACGAGGTTTTACTGTACTTGTTTACAAAATATTATTGACCCTAGTATCTCCTTCTCAATTTTAATTATTTGTTAAATAAACACATGATATTCAATTTGATTGTGCTAATATTTCATTAAACAAACTTATTTGCAAAATAGTAATAAACTTTAATACTCTTAATTATTCTACGTGTACATGTAAAGTATATAATCAAGATACATTTCATAGTAGAAACTATTCCAATTACATAAACTTTATAATAAGCAACAGAAAATATGGTTTCTACACTAATGATCATTTTAATTTTTTATTAAATATTTCCAATATACTTTTTGTCTAAATAAATTGGTAATATTTAATAAACAAAAACTATTTTGTAATTCTCTCATCTCTTTAGATATTTTGTGAGAATTAGTGCTTAATTAATTTGTTAACTTAAATTAATAATTTGTTAATATTTTTATGAAATATTGTTAAGTATTTTACATAATTGTAATTAATCTAAATAGGCTTTATAAGTTATCAGTTTGTTATCTTTCGAAACTTGAGAGTTTTCAGTCAATAGAGTTTCCTAAAGTTTCAAGTGTTCCCTCTTTGTAACTTTATAGGGTAATCTTCCACCGACTTGCATTGTTACAAATATTTGTTAACAATATTTATTTACTAGAATATTTTCATAATTTGTTCATTCTTTAACTAAAATCATAAGTAAATGTTTATATTAAATAAAAAGTAAATTATTTTTCTGTAATTATTTTCTTATGTAACTTTAACAATAAATATAATTAATTATTACATTTTCCGTATTTCATATTTTTATTTACAAGACATGCAATGATTATGAAACATTTACGTTTTGTGAATAATTTAAAATAGAAAAATGTAAATAGAATGAATAATTTTCAATGATTTTTGATGGAAAATTCTCGTTTTTTTTAATTGTTTCAAAGAGTGGATGTTCTTTAGATGCTGCTGGATGCAAATCATGTGCTTTGTAAAAATAGGGTAAGCAATGTTTGTTGGTATTTTGCAATGAGTTTGCGTATCCAAAATGTTTAAAGGGATGAATGAAGTTGACTGTATGATGAGCGAAGGGTTTTCTTTGATAAATAATTAAAACGGTGATTAAGGGGGGCGCATCGGGGTTCGGCGGAGAGATTCCGCGTTTTGTAGAGATGCGTGCGAACCCGCGCGGGGGCGGCAGCGGAAAAAACATGAATGAGCGGGTGTTTGATTCTGTCCGGAAGGGTGGCGCGCGTGGAGTGAGACAGAAGGCGAATGGGTTGTGAAGGGGTGGTGGTGGTGGATGATTGGGGGCGGGTTGAGAGCGGGCGTCGGCGCATCCGGCAGGTGTGGGTCGCGATCGCAATCGATCGATGGGAGGTGGGTGGCGGTGGCGGCGTTAAACTTGGCACCGGGACACGCCGTGCGTCCGACGGAGACGGCGCCAGGCGGGGCGCGTCGCTGTTAGGCGCGGGCGTCGTTGCCGCCGACGCGCGTCCGACGTCGATTCCGGGCGTCGTCCGCCATCTTGGTATACGGTAGAGATGCAGTTGGAAAAGGACGGAGGGTTTGGAGGGACGGAGGGGCGGATGGATGGAAGGACTGAGGGACGGTTGGACGGACGGGGGAGGTGCGCGACGACCGCAGCACGAGCATCCCGAACGCGCACCATCGCGCACCGACGCGCAACGCCTCGCAGCAGTCGTCGCGACGTACGAACCCGCGCCCATCGCGTTACAATATCGCGATCACTTATTCATCGAAATGGGTGTAACGCACAAAGAGTATCAACGGTAGGGTGTGCTGTGCGCCAGGGTGAACAAGTGCCATGAGCACGGGGGGTGAATAAAGTGCAGTGCATACTGACCGGCCGTGTTTATTGCCGCTCCGACTCCTCTCATCCACTCATCCAGCAGCAGCACCATCTTCGACGGGCGCCTCTGGCTGCACTCGCTCCGACAACCATCCGACGCTCTCTTATCACGGTGCAGAACACCAATCGATAACACCTACATTCAACAAGAAACTGATACTAAAACACAATCAGATAAACAACAACAACAAACAAACAAACTTTAACACCACAAACAACAGTTTCCAAACAACACATTCTTTTCATTTCGAATCTCTTAAGACATGGTTCTCGCTTCCGGACCAGCAATTGGCACGTGTTGCGTGCACACCCATGGCCACTGATAAAGGTAACTTAGTCGTATCACCATTACCCAACACAATCGATTATTCTTAACATGTAACAAGTGCATTACTTTATGCAACAAGTTAGCATCGAAATTGCGCCCTCCCCCGCAGCGAACGCAAAACACTATTATTATTATTATTATTATGATATTATTATTTTTTTTTCCTCCTCTGCTCCGAAAAAGATATATAAACCAGCGAACATGACCTCATTCCAAACCGAATGGGAAACACATAAACTATTAAAAAAACCTTCAAATATTACACAACTCTTTCTCCCGTCTCTGTCTTCTTTACGTTTTTTTTCTTCTTCTTTCTTAATATGTTTGGCGCCCGATTTACTTCGTCTCGTTTTCTCACATATCACAAATTTCTTTCAGTATCCTCAACAGGTAACATGTATATTATTAATCGGCAGTTAAGGCAACGGGAATCGATTCCCGTGTTCCTCGGTGTCCGTTCCATTTCGTTATGTTTTTTTTATTTTCATGTTGTCCCACTTTTTCACGCACGATTCAAACGCATACGCCGCATGTCTTTTAGCATTTAAGAGATCACCCATCATTATAAATATACTTGTAAGCTTCTTACTGACTGACAAATTTGATTTTATTTTTTTGGTTCAATTTGTTAGTCCACTCGCATTCCTTAGTACATAAGATGGTCAAACGTCTCCTTTGTTCATTGTTATATAATATGATTACTATTACTATTTTTTTGCTATATTCATTGTCTATATATTTAGTAATTTGCTGATATATAACATTAAAAAAAAACTTTATTTTGGTATTTTAACAATCAATATACAATTACATATACAATTGTTATTATAATTTTTATATACACTTTTTTATGTCTATATCAATATTTTAGTAATTATTATTTCCAATTAATTACTTATAAATAAAGATATTTATTTTAAATTTATTTCACACACAAAAAAAAATAATTTATTAATTAATTACATCAAAATACTATAGAATGCAAGTAAATAAATCAAATATATATCGAAATAAATCAACATTAATTTAATTATGAAATGAAAATATTAATAATAGTTGCAATATTTGTTACAATTATTATATTAATTAAATAAATACAATTAATTATGAACTAAATATATTACAGAATGTAATCAATAATTAAATTTCATTCAAAGGAAATGAAATGCAATTCAGATTGTTTTTTTTAATTAATTTGAAATTTTCAAAATATTTTATCCGAAGCAACAATAATAACGCTTAGAGCACGTTTTCGTTTTTTGGTTTCTGGTTTGTTGCGTAAAATGTTAAAAGCTTTTGCATTAAACCTTTCGTATGCATTTCATACTTATAAATAATAAAAATCCATTAACGAAATGGTCGATGATGGAAAATGTTTTTACTATATTTACAGCTATTCGTTACAGTACATTTCAGTAATTGTTGTTTAGTCCATTTTCTTTTTTATTTTGTTGTTGATTCGTAAACATTTTCAGCTGAAACATTGATTATTCAAATGTAACACAAATCCATTTTTAAATAAAAAAAATATATATTATTAACAAAATTAACAAAATTTTAAATTTTCGGCATAAAATTTCCGAATTTATTTGTTCCAAAAAAAGTGTTTTAAATAAAAATGTTTTTTTTAATAATAAAAAAAGAAATGAATGAAATTTAATGAAATAAAAATCATTTTCCAACTGAATGAGTAGACGAAAATGTTTGAGAAAAATCCATCAAACGGTCGGCTTTTAGCAGAGCTTAGACCCGTTAATGGAATCCGAGTGCCCAAAAATGATCCCTTCCCCCGCGCCATTACGTAAGAGGATTAGCGGCGATATTACATAATGCAGAAAATCACGTTGACGAACGATACCCACTGCTAATGGCCAATATTGTAAATATTGAATGAGTCTATTTCGACCCAACTCAAAGCACTATTTCATTTTGAATCAATGTAAATATATGCATTAGGGTTGCTGAACCGGGAACAAAATTCCCGGGAATTTTTAGAAAAATCTATTGTCTCGATACCCGGGAATTATCGTTCGAAACTCTAGAAATTTTCATGCAATATTGACAGTGACGAATATTTTTGCGATTAAAAATAAATTTTCAATAGTTTCAGTAATTTCATTCATGAAAGCACGATATTATTAGAATATGTATTTCAATTGAGATTCCAGTAAAAATATAATTAAACAGATAGTTAAATATATACATAAAATTTATGTCCAATTATATACAAATATTTCATAAAAAAATATATAGATTTATAAGGGCATTGAACCTTTAAGGGAAATGAAAATGAAATTTCAATTATGTTTACAAAATAATATAAAAAATGTGAAAAGAAAAATAGAATAAATTGAGGTTAGTCTTGAAAATTGAGTAATCTTTTGAAAGGATTCTATAAAGTACTTCTTCAGTTCAACGGCTTTTCTATCGTGAACGTTTATATTGAAAAAAAAATGAAAGAACGAACGAAGATGCGAAGGGCAGTAATATTAAACGTTCTGCGAAGATTTAATATGTGCGCCCGGAATATTTGTTGATCTTGTCCCTACGAAGGGCGCAACGCTAAGAATTCCGTCCCAACCATTTACTCATCCGAATAAAATTTGAATGCCATTTCGGCATATTCCATCATTACTTCAGATTAAACAACAACAAAAAAAAGTTTGATTTTGTGAATTTTTTTGTTGAAAACCTATAAAATTTAAATGCCATTTCGGCATAGTTAATATATCTTAAACAAAAAAAAACAACAATTTAGTGAATTTTGTTGTGGGAAAACTGGTTTTCCTGCAATTAAAAATATGATGAAAAAAAAAAGAAGAAAATCTGCGTGTCATTATTATTATTTTCGTTGTTTGTTTGCGTATTGTTTCGGGAGATTACACGAAATGCGAAATTTCAGGGGGGAAAATATAAAATAAAATAAAGAGTCGTCATTTCGCGTGTGCCTCAACTTTTATTGATCAAATAAATTAAGGGTCCGTCACAAAGCTTCGTTCGCTGCGTATATAAATATAAATAAAGTACGAAAGAAAATATATAAATAAATATATAAAATAAGGTAAAAGAATTTTGTTTGTTTTTTAATCGCCTGTAAAGCGCTTATATGAGGGACTGTCCATAAGGTTTTGGTGGGGGCGATGTGCGCAATGGATGTGCAATTGTGTGCATGTATTTGAACCACCCCCGTTTCTCCTACCCTTCTTTCGGTGTTGTTAAATTGGTAAATCTGCACATGATAAAGCTCTAAATGCAGCCCGGGACTTGCTTCTAGCTACGGGTCTGCAGAAGCTCGGCCCATTCCGGGCGGTGTCTAGGCTAGATTCGCGCATAGTCGGCAACGGTCGTCCGCCTTCCTCAACGCAGACACAACAGAAACTGCAATCAGTTCGCTTCGAACCGGCCAAAGTCGGACAACACAACCCGGCGGCTCCACAAAGCGCACTTCAACCGCTCGCAGGTAACCAGCATCACTTGTTCCTCATCCGACGAGACAGAAGCAACTACAAAGGTAACGTTTTATATAATACATCTCGATAATTATCCAATGCATTTTAATATTTTCTTACAAAATAAATACAAATTCATACAAAACAATACAATTTTAAAAATGATATTTATCAAATGCAATTAAAAATTAATTACTTTATTATTATATCTAAATTAACTAAATTCAATTTTAAACAAATAAAATAATTACTCATAAATATTTAAGTTTGAAATTATTATTAAATTAATTAATAAATATTTTAAAATGCAATGAAATTTATTATCAAATTAATAAAAACAAGTGATGAAATTTATGCGTTTTATTGAAATACAATTATTTTCAACTGAATTAATTAAATTGAACTTTGCTTTCAAACAACTAAAGTTCGCAACAAAATGAATAATCCAATTAATTTATAAATATTTTATATACTCACTCACGATTTTAGTGTTTTTAATAAATTCCATTTATTCATTTAAATATTTATTAAAATAAATTCATAAAATTGTACAAATAATAAATTTTACAAATTAGTTTCAAATTATCAACATTATTGATATATATTTTCACTAACATTTATATTTTAAATGCAATACATTTAAATTAAGAAACAACGTGAAATAAATCATTTTCCAATTAAAATTAAATAATATTAAAAGTGATTGATTTTTATTAATAAAAAATATATTTTGACATATTTTCAATATTTTTTTTTTTAGAATTAATTATTTAAACACATATAATTTAATTATTATTTATTTTTTAATTAATTTGGACTCTGATTATATTTTTTTTTAATAATTATTAATTGTGACATAATTAAAATGTTCATAAACTAATGATGATGATTACTTTTTTTTGTTGGAAAATATTGAAAGTAGAAAGCTTTGATTTTACATTAATTATAATAATAATTAAATGTTGACGTCCGACATTTGTTTGAAATTGGTTTTACCGTCAGGTTCATTATTTCGTGATTGACAATTAATGGTATTAATAACAACCCACTGGCAGTTTTTCCTATAAATACGTCATTACTAAAATAATAACCAATTATAATTGATTTGTAACTAAATGGTTTTCAATGTATTTCTAATGAATTCATTCAGTTAAATTTCTTTTATATTATTAAATTTACTCAAATTTATAAAAAAATACAAATTAAAAAAAGTGTAAATATTGCTTTAATAAATTTATTATTGGAAATATTTATGTAAATAATATTTGAATACTTTTATGATTAACGCGCTTAATTTTCATGAAATATAAATAAATACAAGTGTTTTCAAAGAATGCTGAAATGAATTGAAAGAAAACTTCAAGTGGATTTGTATGAAAGAAAACATGGGGCAACGTGCAATGATCGCATACATCATTTCATTTCACAGTCTCAACAAGATTTGCTCTTAAACAAATATAGTATTCCTATAATTCCATTTATTTATATTATATTTGCTATATTAAATATGTTTACAATGTAAATAGAAAGACAGTTTTTCAGCCAAAACAAATTCATTCACAAAACACATTTCGTAGTAAAATGTTTGTACAATTATTTATATTATAAATATTATATTTCTTATTTATTTCCTTTTTAAGTAAACATCTGATCTTAATATTTATTTATTTCCATTGAATTCTAATAATTAAAACTACTTAAATTATTTTTTTTATATAACATTTTTGGAGCAATTATTTTAGATAACTTGTCCTGACCGAATTTATGTTCGAGAACCGAAATTATTTAGATTTTGGATAAAGCGTTGGACACGTGAAATAATTATTTTATAAAATACCAAAGATTATTGTATCAAAAATCAATTGTTTAATTTATTAAAATTGTATTACATTTGTTTTTGTCTAGAATAAAATAATTATAATAAAACATAAATAAAATACTGTTTAACATGAAACCATTCATTTTTTGCTTAACGAATTACAGAGAAGTTTGGAAAGTTATGAATGGAGAGAATGTTGGCTGTCTCCTTATTCGCTAAATTTATTTTAAAAGACGTTGCGATTTATTGTACCTGAAATCCTTTGACAATGTTTTAAATATTAAACGAATTCAAATGCTTTATAGAACAAATTCAATTTCATGTTCAGTAATTGCAAATTACAAGATTCAAAACGTTCACAAAAAATTAAACAATTCATTCTTAAAAGTTGTTTGAAAATTAAATTGTTTTAAATCATTTTATTTTTTTTTGCTGCCTCGTCGTATTTCTTAACAGTGTTTGTAACAGTGGATCATTTATGATCTTTTAATTATTTGTTTATATGTGATTGTTATAGCAAATGTTATAATTTTTATTTAAATACTATTGAAAAGATAGTCCCAGTAAGGCAACTTTTCGTTAATTTAAGTACAGAAACATGCAAAATTAATAAAATTACCTATTGAAATTGACTACTATTAGAATAATCTATATAGTTTAATTTCTAATAAAAATATGGTCCAATTAAGACAACTTTCCTTAATTCCAGTATAGAAACATGTAGAATCAATAAAAATTCTTAAAATAACAAATTTAGTTTAAATGCTAATTTTCAATAAAATAAATGGTGGAAAAGGCATTAATCCAAATGTATATTCATTTAAAAACTTTAAATATTTCATTTCGATTCCCGAAGGCAAATTTCGATTTTAATTTGAATAATGCTCTCACAGTCAAATGATCTCTAGCAACGAAATACTCTGAAATTATTCGAGAAAACCACCGACTGAATTCATGCAATTCGAATTTGCGGTTGCCACAAAATGCGATCACATTCACAGTTTAATTCATTCCGATTTTCCATTTAATTCCATTCCACAGAAGTCAACAGTTTTAATCATTTAACAAATTAAATAATCCATACATATCATTTACATTGAAACAGAAATTAAATATAATTAATTAATTAATATTAAATCATATTTAATTGAAATAATAATTTTCAGAATTAAAAGGTATCAAAATGTATTATGAATGGGAAAACGGAGAAATTGATGTGGAGTGTTTAATAAGTAAATGGTTTAGCTTTGTGTCAAGTTGGTAGAAGAGAAAAGATAAGAAAAAAAAAGTCCTTGCATTAGAGATGAATAGAATAATTATAAGGAATGATTAATTGAATACAGAAACTCTGTAATTACATAATTCCAATTAAGCGAGTTGTAATGGTGGTATTATATTTTTTTTTCAGTCCGTAATTTCAGGGGAAATCCTGTTTACATTTGCCTATAAATTAAACTGAAAATATATTACAGGAAATATATATATTATATATAATATTGAATGTAGATTTATTTAGTTTTGTAAATAATCTAGTTATTTATTTAATATATTTAAAGCCCGTGCTGATAAAGCTTTATAATATATACATTATTAAGTACTTTGAAATGTTTACTTCAATTAATTGACTTCATTAGAATTGAAACAAATTTACTTCAAATTACGCCGAAAAACTATTATCATGGAAATAGTTTGTTTTAATAAATTCAATACTCTATATAAGATAGTTCAATTACGGCAACTTTCCTTTAATTCCAGTACAGAAACATAAAAAACTACTTTTAGTTCAATATGGAATTTTCTTCAATTGTTTAAAAAAATATTTTCTACTAATTTTGAATGAAGTTTGAAGTTAAATCCATTTTACATAAATACTTCATTAACCTATGATATCATAGCATATCTTAAAGTAAAATTTGGTATGTATGAAAAATTCCTTTACTATGAAATTCTTATTCTTACAGAAGTCATCGTTATTACATAATTCAATATACAAGTTTTTTTTTACTAGATTTATTATAAGTTATATTGGATCAAACTGTAGCCTCTCCTGGTACTTCAATGAAGTTCTCTATTCCCTTGACTATTTTGTTGTTGGAAGTCGTCGCACCATGATTGGTTATTATTAGCAAAAGTTTTTGATTGGAATCGCTGAATATTGTATTACTTCGTGAACTATACAACTATATTTCATAGAAAAACTCATTTTATAATATAATAATAATTAAAAAACTTGGAACTTTCCATTCTTATAATTTGATAACTACATTTTGAATAAATGCAATTTTTCCAATTTATATCTTTCCTCTTCTAATGGAAATAATTTGTAATTATAATTGGACATTAATATTGAACTAATTAAAGATAGTCCAATTAAGGCAACTTTTTTAATCCAAGTATAGAAATAAGAAAAGTCAATAAAATGACTAAAATAACTTTTACATTTACAAATTTAGTTTCATTGCTATTAATAAGGTAGTCCAATTAAAGCAACTTTTTGTTTAATTCAAGTATATAAACATGTAAAGTGGGAATTCAATAATATTATATTTAATTATCTCTGAGTAAGTGTAATATATTAATTACAAATAATTGAAAATAAAATGTTATGTAATAATTTTTGTTTGTTTTGGAGAAAAATCTGTTTTTAACTGAACTTATTATAAATCCACGGAGTAAATCAAATCGATTGAATGCAGTGATTCAGAAGTCCTCGCTGTTTGTCTGTCATTGGCCTTGAGCAAGGTGTCTGGGAATTTTCATTAGCAGACCGTACACATGTGAAATATATTGAAATTATATCGATTTTCGATTGAAAGCATTTCCTTTTGATCTGAACCTTATTGGTTCCCGTTATATCCGTGATATTAAAGGAGCAACATTGTTCTTCTTCGGCTCCATTATATTACCTCTTCTCGGAATGTCTGACCCATTAAAACAGTACAAAAAAAAACATCTTTTTTTTATTAACAATTGTACACATTTCCAAGTTCATTAAATAAAGCTGTTTAACAATTCCCATTGCTGTTTTCATTTACCAACTGTTTGTTATTTACTTCTGCATTTTCAAAAGCATTGAAACGATGATTTGATTACATGGATATTCGGAATTCTACGTAATTTCCCGTACGTTTTTCTTTTGTTTCTACGAAAATTCAATTCCACCCACCCATGATTCCAAATTGTAAATACATGCAAATCTAGAATTCTCTACATCTGTTTTGTTTTGATTCGTTACTGTGATTGATGTTGCTTTTGTTACGTTTCTACCAATATTAGAAATGTGACGCAATACATTCATCAACTTAATAACTTCATTTATTAAATACAAACATGATGTTTTCATTTCGTTTCCCAAAGCAAAATCTAAACTTTACTCATTTATTTCAGATGCAGTAAAAGTTTTCAACCAAACATTTTGTTTTATATATATAAAAATTTAAATTACATCAAATGTAAAAAAATATCCTAGAAAAGTGAAAACTTTATTTCTGTTACATGTGCGAAAATCTATGTATTTTTTTTTACTAAATAAATTTGTTTAATTTGACTGAACTATAATAATATGATTAAATCAGATTTAGTTGTAGAATCGCTTTATATAAAAAAAAATTTAGCGTGTTGTATGAATTCGCGTTTGACTTATTTATTTTTAATGAAGAAAATATTTACTAAATACATTTACATAACCCTTTGTTGTTGTATTAAATATAACAATAAGATTACATAATCAAATTCAACGTAAAAGTGAAATTTAAGCTTCAAGTTCTAAGTAAAGGAAACGACAGATGAAAAAAAAATCTTGTAGACAAGTAACGAATCCAGGGAAAGCATATAGATTAAAGAAAAAAAGATGAGAGAGGATCATTATATAAAATTAGATTCGCTTCAAATAAAGTATCTTCTACTGCAGTTGCAAGGACCGTATTTACAAAAGGTCCTCGAAAATGTTGTAAGGTAATGATTGCAATTGTATAAAGGAAAACTCTCTTTATCCTTTAATGCAACACAGTTGACAATCATAGAATGAAATTCGGAAATAAATATCCAATATATCAACAATTTATTTATCTCTTACTATTCGTATAGAAATAACAGTATACATAAAAAAACCGTATTTTCTAAATTTTCAATTTACATCGCATAGTGCGGGTTTTGCTAATATTCCGCACTGTTTGAAACTGAGGAACTAAATACATACAAAAATAAACAGCGCAAATATAGACTTGCGTGTATATATTAAGTTATTTTATCAATTATCAAATAAAAAATGTGTTTTATTAAAAAAAATAAATATCAGTTTATTTTGGGACAAACTTTATAAGAAAATAATTTTGTGTCTAAATTTTTTATAACTTCAATTTATATCGTTTTAATATACCTCGCATAGTGCTTATGGTTATGCATATATCCCGAACTGTTTGACACTGAGTGTCCCGGAAAAAAACTGACATTTTAATTTGCCGCCATTTTTATATTATCAAATAATTTTTTTTATTAAAATATCAGTTCATTTTGGTTTTGGGACATAATAATTTTGTGTACTTTTTAATTTATTTTGTTCCAATTGTTTGTTTTCGACTGATCGAAGTCGCATTATGTTAGATATGTAATTTTTCTATTCTAAAAATATGTTAAAAAAGCTTTATGCTTTTTGTCAATATTTTGTTCAATTAATAACTCATTAGTGTCTTATGAATTTTTTTATTCAAATGGGTTTTGTTGCGAGAAACGACCAAAACAAAGGGTGTCGACTAATGAGGTTTATATTATATTATTTACATTAGTAAAACAAATCGTGTGATCAATAGGAATTGGTAGTTAATTGCAGGTAACAGACAGAAGTGTTCATGTCGCACGGCAGTTTTTGGCAATTACCTTTACGTTTCGTCTGTTTCAAAGGGCCTACTGTGATACACGGAATGATTGATGTATAAAATAGTGATTTCACTAATTACACCTTGCTTTTGTACGTGCTTATTAACAGTATTCCGTATTCGTGCATTGCATTATTGAAGTTATGGCTTTCTCAGTACCGATAAAGTTGTGGAACGTTATGCGAAACAACCACCTGGAAAATTAATTAAAAATATAGCTATAAAAGGATAATTACCCTAAGCGAATAAATTGCATTTCACAAAATCAAAAAATATATTAGAACAGCTTGGATGATCATAAAAATCATATATTTATATTGCTTCTTTTTTATTTCAGGAAAAATTTAATTAAAATATCAACAATTTTATTTTACTATCAATTATTGTTTACCTATGTATTTTTTCTATTGAAAAATTTACTTTAAGTTATTTAGAAGTAATGATTTATGTCAAATCTATTTAGACAGATTCTGGTTGAAAGTTTTACTATTTGTGCATAATTCATTCGATAACTTCAACTACTCCCATAATATTAATGTACAAAAAAAATATAATTCTATGTTAGAAGCCCAATCGTATTCAAAGCAAGCTTCATGTATTATTGACAAGCTATTAATGTTAAGTTTTGCAATAACTTGGTTATTTTAAAGTATCAATTTGTATCAAACCTATAATTTGTTTATAAATATATAAACAAAGTAGGAACATTTTGAATAATAAATGGATTTCTTGAAGTATTGCAACTGATAACTGCATTTTAAATTGGATTTCTTTATAAACATGCGTGTTCAATACTGGAAGTAATTTAAGTAAAAAGGTTAAAGATAAAAAAACGAAACCAAAAAACATATGGTTGGTCGATGATATTCCTTTCCTGAAAAGTTAAACGCAGTTCAAACGATTGTACTACTGCTATCCCGATGAAAATACTTCAAGGAAACCAAAACATCTCTGGATGTGTATGTGCAATACTTAAATTCGCATTGTATCTGCGTTTCGAATGTAGAGCGGTGCCATTTACTCTTTTTTTTTTCCTTACCATCCATATATATATGTATATATAAACTCACGCATTTTTCAAACCTATTTCGGTGGAAAGACCCAATGACACGAATAAACCGAAACCCGTACCGGCTTTGTCACTTTATTTCGGGATCGCTTATTATTAATCCCCCCATTATCCATCCATTTGGACGGGGCTTGAAAACGTTGTAATTGAGACAAGCCCGACATCCAAAACGGTGAAATGGAAGGTGAAAGGGAGGAATGCCGAATGTACATACTAACCGGTCGTTTGACGGTAGCTTTCCTGCGAGGGGAAGTTCCGATCGAAAAATTTTGGAGTGTTGTTGCTGGCTGCTTCAGTGTATGTCTGTATGTATATGTTCACATGTGTGTCTGTGCATTAAAAAGCCCAGAGCGTTTATCTCCAGAGTCCAGTGCATAGCAAAACTGGCGGTGTTTTATAAATAACATTTCATTAGCACGGATCTCTGAAGCCGCCGAAACTTCCGCGCTGATTTCAGCGATTGGCTTTCAGAAGGGAAACAACCAGCCAGAGGATGGATGAAGCACGTGCGACCGTGGGTGAGAGGAGGATAGGTGGATGCGGTGATAGAGAGCGAGAGTGAGAAACGGAGATCCATAAAATTCCAGATGTATCCTTGGCCCAGTCTTGTTCCGTGCTTGTGGAGAGTAAAATAGAGATAGATACAGAGAGAGAGAGGTAGACAGAGCAGGAGAGGCGGAAAAAAAATTTGGCCTGGCGTCGCCGCTGGAGCATAAAATCAATAATATTGTTTACATCTGGAGTACAGAGTAATGTACCATCGCTTTATTACACTACTCTAAAAACGTTTTGGCCAAAAAGTATTGGCCCAACAGCGCCAATTCACATAACACTTGGGTCTATTTTAGCATCGGTTGCAGAAAAATATATATTTGATTAACAATGTATACCTTCGAACATCCCCGGTTGTTCACCTTCAATTTAGACTGATAAATGGAAACATCTTCACTACTACTTCTGGAAAGCACCTAAGATAATATCCTTCAAATTTTTTTAAATTTATTTAAATAAATATATTGGCCCAATACCGCCAATTCCCATTATACTTTGATCTATGATTTTCTGAAAAATTGAATAACAATGTACATCGAACCTTCACGGTATGACAGTTGTTCATTTTGTACGGATCTTCAAGTTAAGCATTAGATAAACAAATAACATATATTAGCTATAACTGGAAAACTCCTAGTATAATGAACTTCAAGATTTCTTAGTACTAAGAAATCTTGAAGTAAGTAAATACTAAGACACTTTGAATAGGACAAAACTAATGTCTGAACTTGTGACTTCAAAACTATAACTTAAACATGTTATAACATTGAATATGAATGCCAATAAAGTATTTAAAAAACTGCATTTAAAATGATGATTTAGAAGGATTTTATCAAAATTAAAAGTTTTTTCTGCAAAAGTGACCGCTCTTTGGATTAGAAAAAAATATTATGAGAAGATCAAGAATAAAATAAAAAAGCCTTTTTATTATGTTAGCAGCGTTTTTGGTGTCGAAGCTGCAATATGTAGAATGAGTCTTCTGCGAGAAAGGAGGTCGGGAGTTCGTTGTATTGAGGAAAGACCCTTCAACCGAGGTGCAGTTTTATCAGGAAACTTTGTCTCGTGAAATTCAGGCGTTCAGCGAAGCCACAAGGAATATGGAAACATGTAAAAATAAATAAAACGAAGATAAAAAAAAAGTTATGCAAATGGATAAAAACAGAAAAGAAACATGCATGCGCCTGCAAAAAATAAACAAAAAACTGAAATTGCTTGGAATTCCTTCTCGATTGAGACGCAGCTCGACCTCACTTTCCTTTTACATTCATAAACAGTTGGCTTTGCACAAAAATGTACATTTCTCAATAAAAGTATGTCAACTCATCCAGTACGAATATGGAGCATTAATGGACAATGCAAAATCGCAGTGTAGCACGTAGAACGTCCCATATTTTTCACGTCTTCTCCTCATGCGAGAGATGCATTGAATATTGCAAATATCTTACATAATACTCGCATCACTGAAGTCTTTAACAGTTTGTTAAAGTTAACCTCCGTTGCAGTCAACAGCGTGAATGGGTATTCTCACGTCAGTCAGTCTCCATCTAAAATTTTAAAATAAAATCATTGTACATGACAGATGAATAATGTATATGAAATACATCCAATTGTACCAACTAATACTAAAATTTTATATGAACACATTCAGAAAATTAAGATATTTTATTATACGAACTACTTGAAACATGACTATAAAATCATATCTGTATCAACCAAAGTATTAAGCTATACAAACTAATTGAAGAATAGTTTCAGCAAAATTGACTAAGAATGAAGCAAACTAAATTTGGACATGACAATGTAATAATGAATCTTAATTATTGACTTCCAATTAATCTTAATGTTCAAGAATCAACCAAAGTAAAGGTATTCAACTATACAAATTAGTAGTATTATCATCAGAAATGGTGACATAAACTGAAGTAAATACATTTTGAAGATTCAACTTTTACCAAGAATTAGTTTTTATCGTAAAAAACGTTGAAACTTTTAATTTTTCAAAATTTTATTGATGTATAAATTCAAATTTGATGATGCAATATTTAGAGTTTAGGTGACCTATGTTAAGCTCATGTATTTGGTAGTAGCATTTTTTTTTTAAAGGTTGTCTAGTAATTTTCCTACACAAATGAAGTCCATAATATATAATAGTGAAACTGAAATGGAAAAATACGTAATTCCTGCAATGTCATGGGAATCCGGGATCGATGCTAATTGAAAATAAATATTTGCAAATAATTGTTCGGGAAAACGCACGAACTCACGGAATTTTATCTATTTTGTTTGCACGTTCCTGCTGTAGGTATATATCTATATGAATATATATATATATTTCTATATCTATAGATATATTCACGTTGTTTTAATCTGGTTTTACCTCTCTCTACGCTGTTGCGCTTGATAATGAATTTCCGGCAAACGTACAAATCCGTTTATGTCGGACAGTTCATCCGCGTTGAACGAGGAAATAAATAATTTAAAAAACACACACAAACCCAGTGCAAACAGGCGATGCACGAAATATAATAATAAATTTAGAGAGGAAAAGCACGGACGAAACAACAACAAAAAATGGACTAAACGAATAGAGAGAGAGTGAAAAATAAAAAACAAGAAAAATAAATAAAAATTTTGAAGAGGGAAAAGAGGGAAATATAAATAAATTACGCAAAACTGTCGCTCGTATTTTATTACCATTGAAACGTGTTTAATTGCGCCAAACACAAAATGCATTATTCTGTTTTCGTCCGTGTTCCGAACGCATTTCAAATATTCCAACCCCCATTTCTCATCCGCAAATGGACGAATGTGGCCAACATATGAGTGAGAGAAACAGAGAAAGGCAACAAACAAAACATACAGGAACGTGCATCATATAGGTCATGAAATGCATTCGATTTTGTTGAACTTGTCACGTTTCGAATGAGGAATCAAAAAATCGCAACCCCCAAACTCCGATCGATCCACTAATCGGAATACGTGAAAAAAACAACCCTCTCGTGATTCACCTCAATTAGTACGAATTGGATAATTCCAGTATCGTCTATACAAATATATATCGATATTTCATGCTATTCATACACGAAAGGAGATAAAAAAAATCTGTATTTTCCAATATCAAACGTCTTTTCTTTCTTTGCTCGTTGATCTTTTTCTCAATCCCCTTTCACACATTCTATAAATTTTATAAAAATATGGACTCAAAAAAAATCCCTTTTTATTTGTCACAAATTTACAATAAAAGAAATTAAAGTATATTTCTTCAAAATTTATATACAATTTTTTTATTTGCTTTATGTAAAAAAAATAACTGAAAATATACAAAATGACATTTTTTGCCAAATTAGGACTGACCTTTGATGCATAATCGTTATTCATTTTCTGAATGGTCTATGAAATGTATTCATAAAAATTTCTTGTTTTTTTTTGTTTCTAGATGATTTTGACGTTTTCACTGAAATAAGTGAATGAAATGACGCAAAATGTGACGCTTAAGCATGTCTAAACATTGAAGTGATGAGATCATTCGAACTTCTTTTTGGTTGATTTGTAAACAAACGAGGAACTTATTTGTGATGAAGTTTTCACATGTCAAAATGTTGATGGAAAATGTAAACTCTATTATCATCTGCACACGTTACATAAACTTAAATAAAAAGCTGTCAAATATCATTAACTCCATTTGAAATTTCATTTGACATTCATAACTTATGACCATATAAATATAAGATAAGTTTTGAAATATTATATTTGGAAATTTAATTATAATTCAATTAATAAGCGAAATCAATAAGTTTGAAACGTCAAAGGTTATATGATTTATTCAGATTCGTTTAAATATAGGATTTCTCTAAATGTGTTTCTTGAGATTACAAGATTAAAGAAAATGTCTATCTGGAACTGCGTAATTGGTTATATCTTTATTGCGGTATTTTGAGTGGAATTGAATAATTGAACCACTCGAATCTGATATACATTTCACTTGGGTCTTTCTAAATTGAGAGCGCACGAAAATCTGGAGAGCAAAAGGAGGAAGCGTTTTGCACGTCAAGCGAAAATTTTAATTACGAGATGGGCCGAAGTTGTTGTTGTTGTTTTCGAAGCTGTCAAGTGTATTTTTAGAAACCAATTCCGAACTTAAAAATACTTACACCAGGAGATCGGAGGCTTGAGAAAGTAAACTATTTTCGATTTGGACCTTTCTACAAACGGCGGACGAAAAAAAGAAAAGGGTTGACATCTCGATTTGGATTCGACGAAGCCTAGTGAATATAATTAGAGACAAAATTTTCCTTCCTCATTCTCAATATATATCTTCTTGTTTTTTTTTTCTTTTACTCCGCGTTTCTTTATACTTCTAAGTCAACGCTGAGGTTCCCATTAAGCGCGACCTTGAACCATCAAACGCTCGCGTTACACAATACCTGCGGCCCTTCGCGGCTCGTATTTAATCAACGCCCAAGCGCGTCGCGATTCTTCCGCCAACCGATATTGAATTACGTAATTTTGTATTAATTAAACCACCTCAGCAGTTCGGAAGAAATTTCAGTCGCTTTTACCTATATACATTTCTTTTTTTCTCATTGGAGGCAAACTGAGGATTTGTTCCCAACTGCACCTCAGGCCGAAGCTTTGTGCAGGGAAAACCAATGCAAATAAGACAAGTTTCAATCAAAGGTCTCTTTGAAGTTCACTGATTTCATATATTTATTGGTTTACACATCTAGTGGTACACCCACTTGCAACTGCTCATGTTCTATCTCATATATTATAAGAAATTTTGTAATTAAGAAATATTAATTTATGTATATTTAAAAAATGGCATAAAATAACATCTGTTGAAAGGATTACCAAATTTATTTTAACTTTTTAAATATCGTTTAATCCTTTAAAAAGAAATTGTATTTAATAATTTAAATTTAAAATAAAAAGTGTATAAGATGTTAAGAAATTATGTCTAATTTTCATTCAGATCAGTGATTCGGATGAAAAAGTGGTATAAAGCCGTTCTATAATTCGGGTCTTGTGATGGCACACCGTATAATTAATCTTTGTAAAGTTGGGTTCGCGCTGCGTGTAATAGCATTTAACGCTCATTAATTATCCGACAGGAGGCTTAAAGACAGATTTCAAGCACAAGGAGTTGTAGCAAACTCGCACTGATTTGATAGCAACTCTGCAAAGTTTATATTCTTTACCTACACTATTATGAAATAATATTATTAAATCCAACTTATTCACTTTTTACGTCTAGAAAGTTGCTGAATTCAATTTGGAAAATTTTCAATTTGTTTTACTGAATTAGTAGAATTTAAACACATTTTAGATATACATATTTTTATCATCTAGAAATCTACATTTTAAGAGTTCATTCGAAGCAACAAAACTATTTTTTTTTCTCAAAGTCTCGATGCTGCGAAGTTCATAACAAGAATAGTTTGCAGCTAAAGGAATTTATCTTTTCATCAGAGCTAAGTTCAAAACACTGTCTCTTTTAATCAATCCCGCGCTTCCTGTTTACCTATTACGAACGAACAACAAATTTTTCATTCAAGTTTTTCCACTGCCCCACATAACGTTTTCAATACTCCACTTTGGCTATTATTATACACTTATCTTCCATTCTTCATAATCTGCCTTTGATATCAACCTGATTCTTTCTCATAGCATCGTACTTTAATTTCCTCTAAAAATTCATTACTTCCGGATCGGAGGCCGCAAAACAGATGCGATATTTCATTGGCGTGCGTTAATTGCGTTCACGGCCAAATTCCGTCGGCACGGGAAATCCGATCGATACGGGAGTGACCTTCCTAATAATAATTCCGATTCAAAAGGAAAGCTCTACTCGGGAAACCCGTGGGGAAAAACGGCGGACGGAAAAAAGCTGGGAGGAAGACGAACGATCGAACGTATAAATATATAAAATCAAATAGGAGAAAAAAAATAATAGAAGGAAAGAAAAAGTTGCGCCGCTTAACCAATTCAATTCATCGTTAACCTTTACCCTCAGATCATTTTTCAATTATTTTATTGGTTGTTTGTTTATTTTTACACACATCATGCATGGTGGATAATTATTGAAGGGTAAATGCAATAACTTTCCGGAATTACATAATAGTACATATTAGCTCAATAATCTGATTTTCAGTTACAGTTTCTATATATTTTTGTGTTCGTCAGATCTTAATGGTGAGTACACGCTTAATATAATTTTGAAAAAATCATTTTGTGGAAAATTCTTTTGAAAAATTAACTAATTTTCTTAATGTTCTGATCGATATGTACTGTTACATTCATTACATTTTAATTTTATGTCTGGAAAGTTGTTGGTATTGATCCGTAATATGTTTATATTGTGTGATAATTTTTGATGTTGTGATGATTAATAACAAAGCTGAATTGGGGTATGTATTTTTAGCGTCAAGAGTTGACCACCGAGTTATTGAGCAGAGCGCCTGTGCTTCCGGAGATTTTGAAGGTTCTCGGAGGCTAGACTGAATGGCTTGCTTGAAGGATATGGCTTGGTGTAACTTCATAAAAAAAGTAATTTCGCACTGTTTTCTATTCTCTATATATTTTTTTTTTCAAATACAATCCTTCATTTTGGATGTATGCGTGTGCCCTAACTGGGTGTACTTTGATTGCAGATGCCTTGTGGTGTTAGCAAACGTGTCCCGGAAAACAGGGCTAGGAAGGGCAGCAGGAACAGCGATGACAAAGGTGGAGAAGGACCTAGCAACGCTGGGGCTGACAATGGTAACGACAACGGGAATGGTGGTGGCGGCAGCGGATTAGCAGGTCTCTGTCGTCGTAAAGACAGCAACTCCAGCACAGCTTCTCCGCCAACTTCGAAGAGTGGTCATAGCATTGGCAGTGGGCAGAGCAAGAAGCCCTGCTGCTTATGCTGGTGTTGTTGCTGCAGCTGTTCTTGGTAAGTTCATTTATACTTTATTAATACTAACCATATCAGGCCAAATACGAAGATCCACCGTACATGTTCCTACCTTCGACTCCTTTCTATGTCTGACATACGACTTTCTGTTTTGTAGGGTTGCCAACAAAACCGGCGCTGCACTACAAAATTGGTAAACTCATATCTATATACCTTTATTTACTTTGCTGATGTAGTTGAACGCATGCGGTATTTTGAGAGATCTTAATATCTCTCTATCTCTCTCTCTTTTGGTCCTATTCCTAGTCCGTATTGGCAACCATAAACAGCTGTAGTTTTGATGCACATTTACCTTACCTTTATTATACCATATACAATCTAGTTTAGTCAAAGACCAAATTGCTTATGCCCTAAACCGTCTTTTTAAAATTAGTATAGATTTAGTATCTACAAAGCAGTAAAAGTCTACAACTGTTTATATTTAATTCTAAATTGTTCTAAAACAAACAAAAAATATTTTCTCAATATTACAATCTTTCAGAATAAATATAATTTTGACATTTGCCATTGATATCTAAAATTTAGATAAAAATGCGGATATATCAATCACTCGTCCGCAAAGGGTAGCATTTCATTTATTTTTTAAATTTTAGTGACTGCACATATTTACTAGTAGGTATTTTACAAATTTACTGTAACACAGCAACACTAATTGCATACCCAGTAGATTTATATATAGCAAAAACTAATTGTAAAATAAGAATATGGCATGTTTTATTTCATTATTAAAATGTAGAATTTAAATTTGTAAGTTTTCAATGAGTTGTGAAGAAGATTCAATCATTTTACGCAATAGCATGGTTGTAATGAAAGTTCAGGAAGAACGGAAAGTGGCTCTTGTTACTGAGAGCCTTTTCAAAAACCAAACTGCAAGATGAAACTAGAAATTAATTTGCGGAAGCGGAACGGAAATGATGCGGATGAAATGGAAACGTGAATCCGAGTAGTAGTAACATATTGTTTAGTCGGAGATGGAAAGGACTAACTGGTATTGTGGAACGTCCAGCTGAAAGCCTCAGACATCCATTGCTGTAGGTGATGCAAGTCGTTCACTGCAAGGAGTCTCCATTAAAAAGTTTAGTTGCGTGCGAAGGCGAGAGAGAGGAAATGCAGGGATTTGAAAAGAAACCCACTTCTACCTTTATCTGCTGCTCCACCGTTATTTCTTCGACGCTCGCAGGAAAAGGTCTTTTCAGCTCTCGCAAAACTTTCTGTTTCGAAAGTTTCCTTCCTTCGCCACTGAATGAAAAACTTTAAAGGCACATATACACACAGATACATATACCACCAGTTCGCAATTTTAATTTAATCCTCTGATTAAAGACTTTACCTTTTCATTTAGTACTTAGAAAGAGCCATCGAAATACATTTTTCTTTTAATATCGATAAGTTCATGAACCCCACATCTAGCAACTATAATCTCCTGATAATTCTACTTATCCGAGGAATAAGCTATAATCTATTTCTTCATTTTCATCAAGACATTTTAACTTCAGGTTGTATTACACTCTAGCATGATTTTAAAATAGCCAAGAACAACATTTGGGAATGCTTACATAATCCACATTACTATAATGGACATGGAGTATTCCGAAATTTATTTCTTTATTAAACGATATTTATCTTCTGGTGATTTGGTGGCAACACAAAGTGTATTTCTGAATTAGTAATGAAAATACACATCAAGTAAATAATTGAAGAGTAACACAAAAAAATGTATTGTATTGAAAATTTATTTCATTGTTTCTATAAAATAATAACTGTTGTAGAAGATGAAAATACTGAGCATTGGATGGAATGTTGAAATATTAATGGTATTGCTCAGAGGTTGGCGGGCACCTGAATAGATGATGCCTTTCCAAGGTGGAATCATCCAGATTGATGCGTGTTTGCGGAATGACATTTATAAACCGGCAATCGGAAGGTCGTAAGTAATGGCAAGAAAATATTTATTGGCGGATTCCTACGAACACGTCATCCATGTTTAGTAAATTAATTGCCCATTTAAATAAACCCCATGGCGTGTGGAGTAAAATTAGCGCTCGCGTGCTACACTGGGATACACATAGACACACGCCACACACACATGCACACACGCATACACATATAAATACGTACACATATAGTTACATACATACACATACAACACATGCCCGCGCTAGCAAAGCTCAACTCTATCGATCCTCGGAGCATCCATTCAAAGATCTCCATTGATACAAGCCGACACACAAACACAAATACGCTCACGCATTTACATATATATATATACGTACATACATGCACATAGTCTATATCATACGTATAGAGAAGCCAAACCGCCGTTCGTCTGAAAATTACGATTTTTCAATGCCTAACAAAATCACCTACGAAATGACTCTATTCATCCTACGAACGGCTTCCAACTAGGAAACGAAGCAATTTGCTAGCCAGAATTTGCTTGCACCATTGCACCAGCACATATTTCTCAATCCGCGCGATGTCGCTACTAAATTTAACCGGCACTTTTCCTCTATTTTACATTTTTTCCGTCCGTTTCCAACCGAATCAACACTACTAAATCCACTCCGGTTTAAGCCAATGCGTATGCGTTATGAAGGAACTATTCAACCATGCTCCGTGTCTTTGAATTCGTATTCAGGACTATTCGAGTCATGGACCTGTGACACCGTAATCGAGAATTCTGAAATAGCTTGTGAATAGAATGCAAGTCACTTACACGCATTACGCCAACTACTAATTTGAATTCTCAGTTTCAATGGGATTACATAATATTATATTCTATACTATTAATATTAAATTATATATAATTTTAAAAGAATTATCATAATCCTAACAGATTTTATTTTTATTGGTTTTCAGAAGTTAAAACTTGAAATTCTGAAAAATCCAAATTTCAAATAATTAACTATACAAAAAATATCTTTCATTTTGATTATGTTTTTCTACAAAAGTTTTCGTATATTTATAAGGAAAAAAAAACAGATACGCAATATTTGTTTTTCTTCTGTGAAATTGAATTTCTCTAGAATTATAATTAACTTATATAACTCGAACATACGGAGGTTTTTTTCATAATTTGACTGAACATTTTTTGTTTTTCTGAAACGAATAAAATAAGTTACATTATGTAACTTAAATACGATCCTCGCTTTTGGATCTTTTGTTTGTTTTCTGAAAGTTTCATTTGATCGTCGCTTTTTGGTTTAACTTAATTAATTAAATTAAGTTTTCGTAAATGAACTTAATGAATCATCAAAAACAAATGGTAGGTGTTGGTGCATTGTTAAATGAAGTCGATTCGATGAAAAGTGAAGTCAATCTTCGGAAGGAGTGAGTGAGTGAGTGAGAGAGAAAGAGACGTACGATACAACAACACAATACAGTTTCATAAGTGTTCGCAGCGCCACTGCAAAGTCCTAACAAAGTTACACAACTTTAATTAATTGAAAGGCTTTAAGCCTGGAATCTATCCGGGAGGTGCTCGTTTTGGGCAAACTTCAATCTAGAACACAGCATAGTTTTAATTGGATTCTTTCCATTACATGCTTCCTGCGAGATGTCGCTTTAATGCAGCACCACAATATGTATACACAGAACTTGCTAGAAATTTTCCGTGGGATGCAAGGCGCAAACAGATTATTTAATACCATTTGTTAAAATTACAATTTATTTGCGAAACTCGAAGCTTAATAGGTTTTATTAACTTATCAACCAAAACTCATTCCATCCAAAATTGATTACTAATGTACTAAATTTCTAATAATATACTTTAATATAGTCATGTACTTTGTTCAACTCTAATAGGTTTTATTACGTTATCAACCATAACTCATTTATTGTTTCCTTTCATACTTTATAACAAACGTGCTAAATTTCTAATAATATACGTTAATGTAGTCATATACTTTTGTTGAACTTTCATAGGTTTTATTAAATTATCAACCAAAATTCATTCATACTTCTATCTAAAATTTGATAACTAACGTACTAAATTTCATATACGTTAATATAGTCATGTACTTTGTTCAACTCGAATATGTTATAACGTTATTAACCATAACTCATTCACAGTTTCCTTCCATACTTTATAACAAACGTGCTAAATTTCTAATAAGATACGTTAATGTAGTAATATACTTTTGTTCAACTTTCATATGTTTTATTAAATTATCAACCAAAACTCATTCATACTTACATCCAAAAATTGATAACTAACGTGCTAATTTTTGAATAATATACGTTAGTATAGTCATATAGTATGATCAACTAAAATTTGATGTATTAAGTTTTCAACCGAAACACATTCATATTTCCCTACAAACTAACGTGCTAAATTTATAATAATATACGTTACTTTGTTCAACTTTTATAGATTTTATTATGTTATCAACCAAACTCATTCATACTTCCATCCAAAAGTTGATAACTAACGTACTAAATTTCTAATAATATACGTTAATTTATTAATATATTTCATTAAGTTATCAACCAAAACTCATTCATATAAATAGAATTTGTATTAAGGAAAGATTTGGATTACACGAAATATATTTTGAGGTAACATATGATTTATTTGCGAAATCGATACAAATTCCTCCAGGAAAATAGAAAACGCTTTGTGAGTTCAAATAATATACGTACGTAGCAGATCAAGTTCAATACTTTGACCTTTAAAAATGAAACTCTAGCAAAGCATTTAAAATTCAATGAATACGGAAAAATTGAGGAAAATCTAATATAAGAAAGAGCTCGAGAATACACGGACATAAATAATATAGACGTAGCGATCATCAAACAAAATTTCATCGGGCAGCGAAACTCATAACATCTCATCTTCCTCAGACTTCAAATATGCAAGATCCTTATTTCTTACCAGAATAAACGAAATGCACACTCGAACAAATCCGCTCTTCTACATCTTTATTTTCCGATGCGACTTCGAATCATACACAAGGCTGTTTCTTCGTATTCCATTCATTGCCTTGAGGAAACATCGTTTCCATCCACCCACGCAACAACATCCAACGTTATTTGAAGTCGCATTATGTCTCCATTAAGCGAAGGCGACGGAATATGATTCCGTTGCGACGTGAGCGGCAAAGCCTTTTCGAAATTTCTAAATCTTAAATTGAAACGTCTAGGCAAATCCTACACAGGGCTTCAGATTGAAAGCTATGGGGGTGGTTTCTTGTTAGTATTGGTTATAGCGACCAGTAGTATAGGTCGATAGCATTCATTAATTGCGAGAAATGAGTTTAAAGGGTTTCACGATCTAGGTGCTTTTCTAGGGTGCAGCCGGTGCAACGGCCCATCAAAGTGTTACTCTCTGTGCCCTTCCTACACCTCCAGCCCATCCCCTGCGATTGAATTAAAGCTAAAGCACACGCACACTATGCCTTGCCGAAGTTCGTTGTACCATAATTGCTAACAAAAAAAAGTTGAACTTCGGAATTGCAGATTTATATAAAAAATCTTTTGTAACTATTTACAAGTAATTAGATCATCATTAACGTAGGTGAAACAATAAGTAATGGCGTATCCGATATGCACGTGAATGCAGAGCGAATTAGCTTTTTCTGAAAATCTTTCTTCTTCACGTAAACTTTAGTCCAATATTTACGTTACGTAAATTACGTCCTATTATCTTTCACCTTCTGCTGCTGCAGTTTTAAAGTAAACCACAGTAAAACAACGCCACTGTAATTCCTCCAAACAATAAACCACATCGTTCTTTGAATTCATATTATATTTATCAACTTACAGTAAAATTCACTTGAAAAACTTCATAAGTTAATATAGTTTCAATTTAAGGCGTAAAATATAACGCGTAAACATACATATTTATCGATTAATATGTTTTTGTAAGAACAGGTTTGTTATTTCTATGAAAGGAAAATCAATTCAAGCGTTCTTTGCTTATATTTGTTCATTTATCCAAATTGTGACTGGGGTTGGAAACGCACCTAAAAAAGAATCTGGGGTGCGCTAAGCCCGTAGGTATTTATTGAATAATTTATGGAACGTGTACGTTCCTCCGGGGTATAAAAGCGCGAAACCGAACAGAAACAAATTAAATTCAGGATCTTAAAGAGGGCGATATTTCTTTCATACAAACGTATTTATAGGAAGTATAAGAAAAGGTCAGAACAAGGGAAAAACACACATACGCACATAATTCAATTTAAATTCCATTCATTGCAATTTATGAATTCCATTTTTGTTCTTTCTGCTTTATTTCTTCTAATATTAATTAAATATTATTTAATGGAATGTTTTTTATATTTGATTTACGTGAAAAATTAGGAAAGGAAAACGTTTTGAGCAACATTGAACATATACATATTGCGGTTAGGAGGATTAGTTCATTTCAGGTACTTTATTTCATATATATGTGAGGCGAAATTTCTACTAATATTAGTTTAAAATTTCTGTGTTAAATGTTCAAAGCTGCTACCAATTAATGAAAATACTGGTTCGTTGGAATAAAATATTTGAAAGCAATTTCAACAATACCGTGGTGAAAATGTATAGAGTTTGTAGCGCAACAGCATGTGCTGTATACATTTAATTATGATTTCGGTAATAAATTCGTCGAGGGAAATATTGGCCATCAGGTTGGAAATTGGAATTGAACACTAATAGGGGGATGGAAGCCTGTGTGCGGTTTCAATGGACTCCGACGCATTCGCAATGGCACACAATTATATTTCGGCAGCAGGATAAATAATGGGGAAAAAAAGAGGAACAAAAAAAAGAAATAGGAAACAAAGCACGCAGAGATGGGTATTAATTCCGCGAGTACTTTCAATTCGGTCAGGTCGTCGACCCGTATCCAGATCGATACCAAATTTTGTATTCGTTAATTTGTACGCTTTTCATTAATATTTTGTTTGAACCCGCTGATTCTGCACATTACACAACATCCAACTTTCCGCATCGATTGTAAATACACACCGACGTTTCTACATAGTAATAGAAAATACTCATTTATCTTCACGTGAGCTAGTATTGTAAAGAAAGGAAACAAAAGTTATCCAACGCTTTTAACGTATTCATCAGCCATTTCAATAATACTGTTTTGTTTTATTATACGTTTATAAACTTTACGTATAGCGAATGGTTGCTTTACGTTTGATTCAACGTGTCTTTGAAGATCAGGTCTTTGACCCGAAGTCTTAAATCTCAAATCGCGTGTTTCAACTATCAGGTATCCCTGATGTTCAATCTCTAATTTTGAATCTTAGATATGTGATGTCAATTCTTGTATTTTAGAATCTTGGATCTTGTATTTCTCTCGTATCAAAAGTTATGTTAAGATTTAATGTGTTTACAATCAATTTAATTTTTGTATCTAATATTTTATGATCTTCAATTTTGAACATCTGATCAATTATATCAGAAGTGAGGTAACCGATATCAGAAATCGGATCTTTGATCTCATGTGTCTGATATACATTTTGGTAACTAAGATTCTAAAATCTTGAATTTTGGATCTCAAATTTCAGGGTACCAATAATATATATGTCCGAGCTATTGGGGACCCAACGTTAGGTAATGTGCTTACGTAATTACCTGTCGCTATCGACCTTCCTGACGTGTTCCACGCGGCGTCCAATTACACGTCAAATTCTTTTGCGGAATATAATATTTCGTTCACATGTTCCACAGTCGTAAATGGGTAAATTGCATACATAAGTTATTAACATTACCACGTACCTTATCTGGCCTGGCTGTCATTAAGATCTGATATTACCAAAAGCAGTTACTTTCAATTACGTACTGAAACTTCTAGACTGATCCTCCGTCTAGGTTCAGAGGTGGTCGAGCTTTAAAATTCGAGACTTAATTAACGAACCGTTCGAATTTATTGAACGCCATCCGTCTGCAAAGCACCGAATGATTGCAGTTTGCGAACAAGAAGAGAGTGGAAAAAATTGTATGGGAAGAAAGAAAATCGGTTTTCCATTAAGGCGTCGCGCCTCGAGGCCAACGACACCATTAAATGCCCATTAGGGGGGAGGAAAATTAAGATGTAGATACGTACACAAGTAATATTTTCATTTCATGTCTCTTTCTCTTTCAAACACACGCGTACATTAATTTTGCATGCGATTTATTAACGCCATTACAATATTACTTCTGCTTTTCTATTTGATAAATTAAAGCATGCAAAAAACAAAAGATTGATCCGCTGATTTGTATCTGAAATCTGAAATTGTTTCTTAATGAACTCCTAAATTTATACCGAATATTATTTTATACCAATAGCTTTATAATTACGAATAACATGCAAACATTATCTTAAAACATTTTCAATTTTCAGATTATACAACATTCTTAATCTCGCACTTTTAATTATGTCGAGTATCAAAACTGTAATTTACTTTCAGAAAAACCGAATCTATTTAGAAAAATAAATATGTAAAAATCATTACGAAAATTTGTGCCAAGAAAAATAAAATAATGTACATAATATTAATAGTAATATAAATTAGTAGTAATCTAAAACTTACTGTATTTATGAAAATTTGTAAATATACAAAGTGATATTGTCTTTAAAACTAATATAGTAACAAAGTGTTTTATAGTTATTTGTAAATGTAGACGAGGAAATAAAGTTTCTTGAAAAGCTTTAGTGTGACTAATGGAAAACAGTTTGAAATTAGCTGGAATCGGTTAAAAGTATCGAAAATTTCAGTAGTATGTCTCGAAGGACTTGAGAAACAAAAAAAAATGAAGGAATTTTACTTAAACTTTTCTTCGGAAATCCGGACTACCAACCCTTCCTCCGTGGGCAATTTTTAAAGTGAACAAATTGCCGAAGGAGATTGGGTGGTAGTTAGATTTCAGTTACGACAAATAGACTAAGAGCACTCTGAAAACTTTAAAATGATTAGCTTTCTTCTAGTGTTTCCAATCACTCCAGATTCGAATTAGACAATTATTCTGAGAACTTAAAATAATTATCATAATTATTACAATTTACATAATTTATTGGACATTTCTGTCCAGATTTAATTGAAAAATTCGTAATTACATAAATTTTTTTGTAAATATAGCTGAAGACTTGTTTCAATTTAACAATTTGTGATGGGTTTTTACGAATTGGAAAATTTTCTGTTTCCTTTAATCTAGAACATAAGATTAAAGGAAACAGAAATTGTTATTTTTTATTAATAAATGTGGATTATTCAAAATCGAAGAAAGAAAAGAATAATAATAAGTTAACTTTGAAAAATTCCTTAAAAAGAAAATTTAAAATTGATGTGTTATATAATATAAAGTATACTTACATAAGACATTACCAGAGTACATGCGCTGATTGTTCAATCGGTGAAGAGGTTTTTTTTTAACGAATTGGAAACCTTTTCAATTACTTCCGGATTAGAGGAAACAAAAACAGTTTTAGTTAGATTAATTGCTTAAAAAAGAAAACTAAACAATTTGTTCATTAAAATTTTCTTACAAATAAGACGTTTCCTGAACTTGTGCTCTAATTTTTCAATTGGTGAAGAGGTTTTTTTTAACGAATTGGAAACCATTACAATTACTTCCGAATTAGAGGAAACAAAAATTGTTATTATTGATTACAAGTGTACACTCTCCGAAGTCGGTGAAATAAAAGCAAACAAAAACACATTACTAGATGATATAAGCACCGTTTCAATAGTAGCAGAAGACAATGGAAAAGTGCAAATATTAAATTATTGACTTATCGTCTATCTGCTATTTACCTTCGAAATGGGGTACAGCTCTGTGAGAGCATCCTACGAAAAACAATGCCTGTGTTTATTGACTGAACTAGAGGCACAAAGATGACGTACCTAGGACGGAAGGGCTATTGACCGTAACTCCTTACATAAACGGCAATGTGAACATTCCCGTCCCCTCGGCGGCGTTCCATTGTTGGATAACAATTCCCAAGGTTTATTCCCTGAAGCTTTTGGCCTGACACTTAACTTACACATCTGTATATAAATAAATGTATATGTCCGTTGTGAAGAACTAAAACTAAAGATTTTCTATGTTTTGTTCCATTACCCTCTTCTGTAGCTTCGTCCATCGACCATTTAAGAATGGAAAAGTGTGAGTATCATCATCAGAACCACTTGAAGCATGTTAGCATGATTAATAGATTTATTTTAGTAGCTCTGTTATTTTCAGTAAGTCGGTAATTCCCCTTTTATACAAGTAGGCCAATAATGGTGCCCAGATAAGAGTGTTATTACTGACGTAGTGATGATAGAGTGGTTTGCATGCGAACAAATACGATATTCCCGGGGTACGTCCTCTTCAACGTATCCCGATCTCTACTAGTTTCTAGTTTTACACTAATTCCTCTTCTTTTATAGCTGTTGTTGTTGGTGTTGTTCTAAATGGAAACAAATAACGATGATGAATGGTGGCGAAGTGAAGCAAAACAGTTTTTGTTGCAGTACCACGCCGTCTAATGGTAACATCGAGAATGGACCATCTAAGACACCCAACAATTCCGATGTTACCAGCTACGATTCTGAACCACAGTAAGTCGTGACCTTCGGCCAATCTCGCTGCATCGTCGCATCTAATCCGTCCTCGTTTTTCAGGGCTCCAATTGAAGAGATTAGGACATGGGGCAAATCCTTCGACAAATTGATGAGGAGTCCTGGTGAGTTTCCGATAAATCCGCCAACCCCTCATCCCCATCTCAATTCCATTAAATTAATTAAAATTAATTATGTCAAGTGCAGTATAACTGCGACCGTTTATGTGTGTATACATATACACATCTGTGTATGAGTATGTGAATATATGCATTCGGTACGTATGCTAATACCATTTGCTGCAATCGATGTTGATACGGCTCTCGCAATAATCACGTCCGACACGTGCAGCTGTTTCAATGTCATCACCCAGTTCATCACAATCGTCGTCCCTTTCATTTGCAGCTGGTCGACGGCTCTTCCGTGAGTTTCTGAAGTGCGAGTACTCCGAGGAAAACATCCTCTTCTGGTTGGCCTGTGAGGATTTGAAGATCGAGACCAGCACCGAATCTGTCGAGGAGAAGGCAAGGATCATCTACGAGGACTACATCTCGATCCTCTCTCCGAAAGAAGTAAGCCATCTTCCGTTGCGCAGTATCACGACCGCGGGACCACTTTAGCCTCCAACCGCAAACTAACTCAACTCAACTGATGCATCTCTGAACATTAGTTTAACTCATTCATTAACCGCTGGAGACTCTAAAGTGGTCCCAGTTATTACCCGCGCTCCCCGAACACCGCCTAAACGCTATGCCTTCATTAATTTTTCATAAACTCTGTATATTCGATATATATCGCCATAGGTTGTCCGGATCAATTATTTCTTAGTACTCTAATCTTACTATATCAAATATATAGTAGTCGTTAATTAATTATATACATATTTGGATCCCAACGTTAAAAAATTGACTTAAACTACTCTAAAATTATCATGTCCAATATATAACATTCATTTAAAGTGGATTAATTTTATTTAAAGCTTTAAGAGGTAATTTTCAGTTCTTAATTTTATTGTTATTAATATTAAGGAATTTCGTTATGTTTCCAGGTCTAAAGTATTCTATATATATAATCTATTAAAATGAATAAGGTCATAAATAAATCAATTAATTTCGATCTTAAGAAACTGGACTTAAACTGTCTTCTTTTAAGACAACTAAAGTTCTAATTGAAAGATACATTTTCTACTATCTACTTACTATAAATGCTACTATCAATTATAGATTATGTCTTATGAGTTTGAAAGGATCATATCTAGCAGATATATGATATGAAATTTATAAAAATTGGGGGGATGGATGGGTTGACAAGTGTATTTAATGTTACAGGTATCTTTGGACTCTCGTGTCAGGGAGATCGTCAATCGCAACATGGTGAATCCAACACCAGATACATTCGAGGAGGCTCAAGTGCAGATCTATACTTTGATGCATCGAGACAGCTATCCGCGTTTCGTCAACTCGGCCTTGTACAAGAACTTGGCCCAACATGGCAACATCGAGCCGGACCTCGAGTCAATCCACGACTCCGACAGCCAAAACGGTTAGATCATTTGTTTTGAGGGAAAAAAAAGAGAGAGAGCGCATTTACTTATTTTCATTTCGTTTTTGCTATTTGCTGTACGGCCTAAACTATTTGTTTTGCGATTTCATCCCGTTTCCGCAATATCAGATTCAATATTGTTTCAGATTAGATTTGTGTTTATGTTGTCGTAAATATGCAGAAGAAGAAAAGATGGAAAGATCTTTAAACAAAAAAAACTATGAGAGAGAGAGAGAGAAAGAAAGAGAAAATAATGTCGAGGAAGAAGAAGATTACTTTAATTTGCGTTTGACGGATACGGTTGTTATGATTATTTGAAGGCCTAAATTTGCGATTTACCACCAGAAAATTTTTAAAAGAAAAAAAAAAACAAAACACGCCGACGAAATTGAACCCAACAAAATGAATAAGACAATAACTCGGGCAGCGTCGCGGAAGGGCTGAATGTAAAGGGCTGTCGAAAACCGAAAAGGAAGTTGTCTATAAGTTATGGTCATTGGTATTGCAAGATCTTTAGCCGGGCGCACGCCAAGTTAGAGTTCTTCAGATCATTCCTGTACGAGACCATTAAATTAAGTTTGAAAATTTTGAACGGACTACTACACAACATTGGTTTGCATATGACGTTTTGTTTTGTTTCTTTTCTTTTAATCGTAATTTCAAGTATTAAGGAGAAAAACCTTTATATGCCCAAAATGTACCGAGAAAGATGTTACATCACCAGCACCATCCCAAAACCCCTAACCTTAACCACCCATTGACCTATCGCTCACCACCTATCACTAACCTATCTGTGTTGTATTCCTGACCCCTGATCATCATTAGTTGTTAGTAGAAGACGCGTCGCCGATCATAGGTGCATCCTCTCAGATGGATCGCGATGGCTTTCCTTCATCCTAGACCCTGGTCCAAAATCTCTGTGACCAAGACCAATATGTACCTACCTACAAAAAAAAAACCTTGTATATCCGAATGTATCCTATCGCCGCTGACTCAACAATATAACAATGTGATATATATTTACATTATAGCGGTAGCGATTCGATCACACGCACCTCCACCCTCTGAAGAAGGACGAAATAAGTAAAAAAAACTCCTTCCTTCACTTATACTAATAATCACAAGAAAATCTACGCACACAAAAACACTTGTACCCAAAACAACCCCCACCGCCGTTTCGACATCCCCACACCCTCATTTACATTACATTACAATATAGTTACACTAATAATCGACACACTGTGAATTTATTAAAAAATATATTAATAAAAAAAATAAGTATAATACGTTAAGTTGTCTTCTTTACTAAAAAAAAAAACGAACAAAATTAAGCAAAAAAATAAATAATACATAAAAACATACACACTAAAGCGGTCTTTCATTTTGTTTTTGTTTTTTTGAGCACACCTAATTATAATTAGTCGGACTGATTGGATGATGGCATCGTTTTGTTTTTTAAGGGAATTCGAAGGATTCCAAGGAATGAAAGTCAGTTGAAAATGATGAGATGAGTATGGGATGAGAAAGAAGTACTAGGACTGTGATATATTAGACTGAGGTTGTCGACCTTCGCAAAAAAATGCATAGCCAGAGAAAGAAGGAGAGAGAAAAAAAATTGGAATAAAATGGAACGCACATTGTATAATTTCCATGTTACTCTGTAGTTTACTCTTCTTTTCTTTCTTTTCTTTTTTTTCGCTGTTTTCGACACACCGACAATACCTGTCGAATCGATAAATCCGTCATTGTCGAGGACAATGCAAACCCTCCTCAAACCGAAATGCCATTTGTGCAGACTCGTTAATTGCATAAAAAAATCACGTTTCGACGACGCGCTGTAAAAATAAACAATAGGTGAAGACAAAAATCGATCCACCAACCGTGTAAACAGAGGCAGTGCTATTAAGTAAACTGTCTTTTCTATGAGTCAAGGGTAGTAAAGTGCAAAGTAGCATTTCTGATTGAAGAGGGAAGAGTAAATTTGTGTCTGATCTTTGTTTTTATCTTTTCATGTCCTCAAAGAGAAGTTGATTCGCTTGAGAGAAAACTATAACTTATATAGTGAATTAATGTATTATATAATATACGATGATCATACGCAAATATATTTATTGCAGCATAAAGCAAATGCTTTCGGGTTTATAGGCTATCAACCTTCAGGATCTCAGCGCGTTTTTATTAATCTATTTATTGCGCAATAAAATATTGCGTTCAAAATGCTAAAGTCCGTCGACTTCAATTCCAACCAAAGGCAAATCAATTTAATCAACCAAATCTTATAGTATAGTTCACTCGATCTACAAAATAAAACAAAGATTTTATTATAAAACATAATTTAAAACTTGTCTCAAAAATAGAATTTATTGAAATTTATCACTTTTAAAAGAATATAACTTTTATTAAATTTATGTTTGGTAACAGTTTTGAAAAACGAATTTATAGAGATTTTCATATTTAAATATACAACAAAAAAATATAAACAATTAAATTTATTTATTATCAAAAACTTGTTTAAATATGTTTTCTGTGAAATAAACCGTAAATAGATAAATAATATTCAAGCTAAATAAAAATAATATAATATATTTATGGTTAGCGAAGCAAAATCGAATGTACTGTTTAAAATTAATTTTCGCTTCATAAACTATACAAATTGCAATGAAAAATTGATGAACGTATAAATAAAACCACCGCAGGGGTTATTGTACTGTGCAGAATGCATATATTCGAGAGAGTTTAATTCCAAGCTACAAAATAACGAGTTAAAATTAATGAGAACAATGGGAATTTTATTGACATTTGAAACCATCTAAGCTTTTTATTCTATTGTTGACAGTTCAATGAACTTTTTGTATATATATATATTTAGGGCAAGAAGTCTTAGGTTGATAGCCCTTTGGTCCAAATTAGGCCCAATAAAAATGTGTAAATAAACAAATATTTATTTATATATTTAATGTATTTATATAATGTATATATATATATGAAAAGTGCATTAACTTGAGAAAATTTAATAAAGAGAAGAAAATCTGGGACCATTGATAGAGCTTTATATAACTCAGGTCTTCCACTGATGAATTTGCCCAAAAAGATTTGCGGTTCTGGACCTAAATTGAGGCACAATCGGTGTACCTCCAAATCGATAAGTACGTAAATACGACGAGGTAAATACCTCGAAGTTTCCAATCTATAGTTTTGCAACTTCGTTAATCATTATAATTAAATAATCAGGATAACGATGTTGCAATCTATGAATTATAATTAAAATATTGAAGAGTCTTAGTTTGAAACAACCTAAATAACAAATTGTTTGTTTTGAAAGATTAAAATATTAAATTTTTCTAAATCAGTTCTGAATTCTTTCAATACCTCAATTGAAACAAATTTTCTATCAAACTTTTTCAAAATAAAAAGTTTGAATTTTTTTGAATTTGATCTTTTCGACCGAACTAATTTTAATTTGAATCAATGTTAATATCAAAATCTTGGAAGTCTTGTTACAAATCTGAATTCTATTGATATTTAGTTGTAGTTTGAAATGATCTAAATATTATGTTTTTTAATCAGAACTGAATTCTAAGCTTTAAAAAGAACAGAATGGTATTAAAAGTTTTTCGAACTAAAACTCTTTGATTAAAATAATCTCAAGCGAATCAACTTCGTTTTCGATCTAAGTGTTGAAGAATGGAATGAAATATTTATTTTACTAGAAGATTACGACATTAATTTTAATGCGTATTCAAAAAGAAAAATGGTCCTAAAGTATGGAATGAAACATCTTCTGAAATGAGCTATGCCTTTTTGAAAATCCTCAGACAAGAGCACTACCGTCAATTGTCGGGCTTGTCGTTGGAGGTCTCAGCTTAGTTCACTTTAAATATTTTTTGACTTAGTATACTTTCAAGTGAGTACATGTGTATTTGACTATGTCATTTGGAAGGTATTTTGTCCGTTTTCCTGATAAATATAAGGGATTTCATCTGGCGGCGTGTGCCGTAATTGAGTGCACGTGTCTGGGGGTTGGCGGAATGAATTCCAGAAGGTACACTTGAGTTGTTTCCATGCTCTAGGACCACCCCCGTCTTTAATTTCAATCATTACCCAATGCAGGAGAAGGTTAACTATTTATTTCTATTTGAAAACAAAATAATATATATAAAATAATAGAAGATGTTAGAATAGTTAGATTAGGGATAGATCATACTCAATTCGTTACTAAACTTATATAAGTAAACCCATTAATTTACTCAGCTATCTTCGCGGAATTAGATGAGAAAACGGGATTTGGATTGGAAGTGTTTGTTTCTTGTGTGTGCATGAGGTAGATTTTTTTGTATTACGTTGAATATTATATATACTCTGAATGGATATTTCTTGACTTTGGGCTGGAAATTTTCTTTTCTTGTTTTTAAATTATTGTTTTTTATGTATTTTAGATGAGAGTACCGAATATATAATTAGGTGCGCGTTTGTTAAGCGGTAACGATTACTTGAGTAACGATCACAAAGTCTTCGCCTAATCATGGAACAGTCCAGCTGCCATCAGCTATTACCGCTATGGAAGTTGGATCCTGTTCGGTTCCTCCAATTCCTAACCATCGTAAAACCATAGTTAACCATAGTTTATGTTTATGATAAATGTTTGTGTAATCGAATGTATGTATGTATATATCTACAACACACGTAGGTGTATGCATCGGCATTCGATGCGAAGTAATCCATGTGCAGAAAATAATGTAATATTAGCAGGGCCGTGGTACACCGCCGCCCCCGGCCTGCCAATCGAGGAACATAGGTGTCCGGCGATGTTTTGCAGCTGGGGGCTGGAATTACGGGCTTCGATTCACAGCAAACGGTGCATTCAACAGCATGCACAATCTCTAGAATTAATTAGTAGTACGTGTATCCCTTGCGATATTGACCCAGTAGCTCACAACGTATAATCGATATCACCTAATCAAAGTATAAAATCACACACACACACAACCTCCTCCACCCACCAACACACACAAAATACACAGACACCTACACACGTGACACCACACCTCCCCTTTTCTAACACCGAATATTTAGCCACCTTCCCTGGAGTTATTAAATGTATTTAATGGACAGCGTTACGTAAGTGTTGTTCAATAGAGGTAGCATTTAGCAAAATTAGATGAGATGATGGAGATGATCAAAAAAAAATATAAGAAATATATAAAAAAAAAAGTATATGCATATAACCCAAAAAAAAGTACCCATTAAATTCGGGCTCAAGACTACCAAAAAAATCAAGAGATCTTAGTAACTTAAGCACCGGCGTGATATACGTGCCCACATGTAAAAAAATATATATGTATCAGATTGGACAAAACACCCCTACCCGCTATTCATTTCGAACGATTATATTTGGCCCGTAACGAAACCCACTTTATGTTCCAGTAAGTATCGAATGTGCGGTGAGTACAATTTCCGTTCTGTTCCATTCAATTATGTATTATTAATTCACTATATTTTTGATGTATGTTGTAACGATTCAAGGAGATTCGCGTAATTATCGAGATACATTTTGTATGTTTCTGAAAGAAATCTGCTTTCGAGATTATTTCTTTTCGTTAGTTTTTTTTTTAATATTGAGTTTCGGTTGATGAAAATCCAGTTTCCACCACCAACCACCAAAATAAACCCCCATCCTTAGTTTATAAAACTGTGTGTCTATTATTAATACTTATATACACATATATTTAGATATATAAACATATATATATATATATATATTAAAAAAAGGAATTGTATCAAGCAACAAGTATATAAACAATGGATAAGGTAACTGCAGTAAATAAATGAAATTATTTAAAAAAAAATGAGAGAAAAATAATATATATATATAAACCCAAAATTTAAAATATGGAATATACATAAATGAATAACACAACTTAATATTAATGTAAACGTAAGGGAAAAAAGATCTACAATAAATGTATTATGAACGTAATTAATGAATGTTTCTATATGATGGAAAATAAATACGTTTAAAAACGAAGAAAATGTAAGATTTGTTTAGGTGTTTATTTATTTACCCTCTCCAAAAACCACCAATATAAAATATATAATGTTTATAAAATTTCATTTCAGGTGATCCGTGAAGTTTAAGGTAAATAATAGAAACACTTAATTAATCTAAATATGTCGGATATATTCGCCACTTGTCCGCAAATGGTTATTATGTACAGTACGTTATAATTTCCTTAATTTACTTGATAATTATGTGCATAATTTAATCTAAATGTTATACAACTAATCGAAACTTTGCTCGCTTATTAAATTAAAACTAATATGGTTTGGAAATATTCATTGAAATATGTTGGATTATTTAGATACATTTTAATTTGCTTATATATTTTCCACTAAATACCATTATTATTTTATTTCCATAATTTNNNNTCAAAGTGTCAAAAAAAAATTATAAACTATTGAGTTGCAAAATGACAGCTGTCATTCTTGGAATTGAATAATAATAGTAACTAACATGCTGAAAAACCTGCAGGACTTCGTGTAGAAATAAACCACCAATATAAAAAATATAATGTTTACAAAATTTCATTTCAGGTGATCCGTGAAGTTCAAGGTAAATAATAGAAACCATTAATTAATCTAAATATGTCGTATATATCCGCCACAGTGAAATATGTTGGATTATTTAGATAAATTTTAATTTGCTTATATATTTTCCACTAAATACCATTATTATTTCATTTCCA